>NC_088307.1:11947505-12247505 GCF_032854445.1 Liolophura sinensis
AAAAAAATAAATAACTTCTCTCCGTGGTATATATTCTCAAACATTCACATGTTTTCTTTTTCTCACATGTTTTCTCATGGTGAAATATTTTCTCATACATGGTGTCTTGTGCTGACATGTTTTGTAAGCTTGACATATTTTCTCATTCTGACAGGCATGATTCTCAAACTGAGATGTTGCCACATGCATGGCATGTTTTTCCTTGTATTGAGATGTTCTCTCGTATTGAGATGTTCTCTCGTATTGAGATGTTCTCTCAAACCAAGATTTTGTCACTTGCATGGCATGTCCTTTCAAGCTGACATGTTCTCTCTTTCTGAGATGTCTTCTCTTTGTAAGATCTTTTCTCATTTTCTTTTCTCACTGTACAGAGGGAGACACCCAGAACTTACCAGGAAGCTGCCACCTTCTTCCAGCTGAAGATGGAGGAAGATGTGCATCACGACAAAGAGCTTTTTCAGCTCTCACAGAAAGGTACGTGTACAGAATGTGAGGGGCCTCATGTTTGTCACATTAAATAGATTATCACTTTGGATATATGAATAGTTGCAATCAAACCCCAATTGTGATAAAAAACTTTGGATTAAGAAAAACTTAAAAATTAGCTTGGCTCACGCACTCAATTTGGACACTGAGTTCATTCAGTCACCTGGAACATTCCTTGCCATCACCATTCCAGCATTGTTCCAAACTGTTGACTGCTTTCTCTTCTGCATGAATCCACCTATTTTTTGTACTTTATACACTTTTTGTTTTGTGGTGTGTGATGAACCTTGTTTTGGGAATTGGCCTTATGATTAATATGGACCATAGCCAGGAATGCGTTTTGTCTGCTTTAACAATTAAATTAATTTCTTTTTTTCCTTTTTGCAATTGCTAAGATATGGTTGAAATATTGCCAATGTGGTGTTCAACAGACTTCATTCATTCATCGATTTTTCACTGCAGACGTTTTCCTAACTCTTCATTTCTTTGGGTCTTGGTGGCACTAGGCGTTCGTGGGGAATTTCGCTATTCACGTAATCTTACATGAAGTTTAATGGCGATCACCTGCTTTTCCACCTGCCTTCCACCGTCATCACTGATGGCGTTCATATTGTGCTCGCTATGACAATGAAAATCTGTATGTCACATTTGAGAATGATGCTGGCCAATTTGGTTTACTCCGGTTTCTATTCTATTTTTAACCCATGAAAATTACGTTTTTGTTGAACACCAATCTATCAATCAACCGCTGTTTGCAGCCTACCAGTCTTTCGTCAAGGCGTACGCCACGTACCCAGCACATCTCAAGTCCATCTTCCATGTGAAAAATCTACACCTAGGCCACCTGGCTAAAAGCTTCGCACTCCGAGACACACCCAAAGACATCGGCATTGGATTCTCTAAAATAATGGCATCCCTGAAGCACAAGAGAAAGAGGGATATAAACAAAATGTGAGTTTTCACATTTTCAAAAACTTTTCTTCATTAGAGTAAAGTGCATTCATGTAATTGAAATCTAATGTTAGGCGCTGATGATATCGGAATCTTTCCATGTTTTTTTCATTGAATCTTGTATTTATTGTAAGAATAACACTTAGTTAATTGATGTATCTGCCAATACTTTCGTACATGATGCACTTTGCAAGATTTTTATTGTGTGGTTCATGAAGCATACCTTAGACAAAAATTGTTTAAATTCAGTGGATTCTGTTCAAGAAAGATTTAAAAAAATAAATGTGTATACTGAGGTAGATATATTAAATAAGATTTACACGTGACTATATGAAAGAAAGCTTTTATAACACCCCAGCCATTCAAGTAAATGGTATGTTCCCACAGCTTACTGCATACATCTAGCATTGAGCTAGTATTATATATCATAAAATAACAAAGAAATATGAACTTGAATTAAAATGAAATAAAAACACTAACGAATTAATTTAAAAGAGTCATAAACATGAAAATTTTGTTCCAGAACATTCAGAGAAGGAGAGACCGCCAAAAAGCAGAGAACAAGCCTGATGTCCGAGTTCTCTAGTGGAAGTAAAGGCAGGAGAAAGGCTTTCTCAGGCCCTGGCGTCCGCAAGCGGAAGAAAGCCCGAAAGTGATTCAAACACATGGTGTTATATGACGGGTATACAAATGTATTTCAAATTGAATAAATATGTTTACCAATGAAATGTCGATATGAATGTCTATTCATTTAAAAATACACATTTCACACCATTTGACCAATAAGTTCGTGTCTTGGAATTCATCTCTTGTTTTTCAGCTGTAGTCAGGAACTCTGTAGTCAGGAACCCATAGTCAGAAACCTGTGGCCACCAACCCGTAGCCACAAGCCAGTAGACTAGTCGCGAACCTGTAGTCAGGAACCCATAGTCTGGAACTTGCTGTTAGGAACCCATCGTCAGGAATTCGTAGAAACCTTTAGTCACGAACCTGTAGTCTGGTTAAGATTTATGGCAGGCTTCAAAAACCACAAGCGACCGTGGTTGTCGATAAGAAGAGAGAAAGAACATGGGGAAACTGTATGTAATGGGCGAAGATACGGTCCCGGACATATTTCACTTATTGAACGGCAGCCAAAATTACAAAGGGAGGAAAATGGGCAACCCCCGACCATCCGCAGGATGCTGACTGACCTTGGAACTCACAGCGATCGCATTGTGCTGCCCTAGCACGCTAATAGACCAAGCATATGGACAAAAAAGCTTAGGGCCGAATTACTTTTAAAGAAAAGATCTCTAGAAATCAATAACTCTTTACCCATGGGAAAAAGATTACTGAAATAATGTTCCCAAACATTCCTTCCTTCTGGTGAACATAAGGAGTTTCTAGATACCGTGGGTATGGCTCATAAAGCCCAGCATAGTGTTCAAATATTTGAGCGCCTTTTAAGATGTTCAGTACTCTTTAACAAATCTGAAAAAATACATGAAAGTATTTTTACGCACAGTTTCAGTTTTCTGCATGGCTGACCTTACCTCATATTTTAGCTTTCCTTTAGTTTAAGTGGAAAGGTTCACCATTGGAATGCTAATCCTACTCGCTGAGGAAATACATGTACAGGGTGTCCCAGAAGTCGCGCACCATCCAAAGCGGTGTGTTGCCCCATCTCTTCCAAACATAAAAACCAATTCAACTCTTTCTTGTACTGTTAGGTTATTAGCTATAATTGGGGCCTCCGTGGCTCAGTTGGTTAGCACGCTAGCGCAGCGCAATGACCCAGGAGTCTGTCACCAATGCGGTCGCTGTGAGTTCAAGTCCAGCTCATGCTGGCTTCCTCTCCGGCCGTACGTGGGAAGGTCTGCCAGCAACCTACGGATGATCGTGTGTTTCCCCCGATCTCTGCCCGATTTCCTCCCACCGTAATACTGGCCGCTATCGTATAAGTGAAATATTCTTGAGTACAGCGTAAAACACCAATCAAATAAATAAATAAAGATTAGCTATAATTAACTCTGAAAGAGGGAAAAAGATTTAAAATCAGTATTAAATTTGAAACACAGGGGGGAAAATGAAAATCAGGATGGCGTGCGACTTCTGGGACACCCTGTACATTAGTGCAGGATGATTCTGTAAGATTTGAGATAGCCAGAAAGGTATAAACATGTCCTATAGTGTGCAGTGAAACAGACCTAGTGACTCACGTGGCTAAGTAGCCTAAATAAAAGTTTGATCTGCATGATGAATGATCGAGAACGAAGAGAGGCCTGTCAACTGTGGCGAGGCCGAAAAAGATGGTCTACCGCAAAGAGAAGTCCAGAGCAGTGACGAGAGTGTGATGGCTGGTAAATGGTTCCATGTAACACCACGGCTTAAGCAGTATTAAGTGAAAGTATACAGTGACGTTAATAGCAATTTATTAGACGTCACTAATCTAGAATTACTCAAAATGCTGTCTTGACATCAAATTTAGTATACAAAAATAAAACAATGCAAAGGGGCGGCTTTAGACATGTTACATGTAGATCCTAGAACACTAAACAAAATCGCCTTACCATTTTTATCACTAACCCCTTATTTCTGCTGGAATATACTTGAAAACTATACTCTCTATAACTGGTATAGTATGGAATATACCGGAAACCAGGTAGAACCCGGTGGAAACCCACGACCTTCCGCAGGTTGCTGGAAGACCTTCCCACGTACGCGATCCCCTATGAACGGAACCCAAGAAGTAAATCATTCTTTACACTCAAAAAAATTAATCTATTAATTATTACAGAAAGTCTGTTGTCTGAGTCCTAGAATGTATTCTGTTATTGTAACACATTATTATATTAATCTGTTTATAATGTCTTCAGACAGGGGTTCAGATAGACGTCTATCTAAATAGTTTATCTTCATTATAATAACAGAATACATACATACATACATAACAACATATCAATTGTTGTCCATTTTAAGCCACACAAGAATTATACTTATACTTCATTGTATTTCTATAAATGTCTATTTGTATACATGTGTATTTGTATACATGTGTATTTTTTTATTGGCGCTCCACCTGTACCAAGTGGGATTATAGATGTACCCTTGGTCTGTCCGTCCGTCCGTCTGTTCGCTTCTCCGTTAGTCTGTCCCGAAGCAGTTTTTATGACGGTTTATCATTTTAAGCTGAAAACTGATACATAGCTTCCAGTTCAGTATGACTTGTTATGCGTTCTGGTCGAGGAGTGCATTGAAATTCTTCAATGGAAGAAGTCTGGAAATTCAGATAAAATTATAACAAAAGTACTGTATTCATAAAGTACTTTACCGTTTGTAAACAAATGTGGTGCATTTTCTTCGAAAAGTAGAGAAATAACTCCAATCAACCGTTTTCATTTTCCATGAATTACGACAAAATTGAAAAAAAATGACGTTTATTTAGTTTAACTATTTTGCAACTTTTTATGGAGATATTCATGCAACTGAAACGAAGCGCTCAATTAATTAGCCAATCATAGTTTGCTCTTTTTCGAATACGCCTACAGGTTTAAGGGTACTGCTTGGAAGTAGGCCCCGCGCATTTTACCTCGCACCTGCAGGGCGTTGCTAGGCCAGGCATTGACATAAGATCACGAGGTTCTGACCAGCAGGATTAAATCACGAGACTGTGATAGCCACAAAGGTAGGTCACTTCAAAAATTTCACACTGGTCACACCATATGGCTTTGTAGTACTGCCATGTGTCACATCGGGCGTTCGGACATAGTATATATGTTGATGAAAGTGATAAGATGTGACAAGTGTGTGGGTGAGTCTTACAGGTAAATTCATTGCTCTATGTATGTCAGTCTTCCAGGTGTACCCCCAAAGGTTTGTTTTAGCTGGACAGGTCGGATATTTCCTTGTACTGATTACGTGTGGCAAGCTTGGTGGTTAATCTCTTGTACAGCAGAGTGTAATTCATGTAGTTGATACGGAATACGGCGGCAATATTTTTGTGCTACAAGCATCAGATTTCTGGTCTTGGTATAATTCTTTTTTTTTTGTAGAAACATTACCAGAAGTATTTGCTTCCATCCCTCAAATAAAGCAGCTAGAAGGAATGACATATTGTTTTTTTCTATTTCGTGACATTGCGATCATGCGGGTCGAACCACTAGATCAAAGAGAATTACCATATTGTTACACTGTTACACTCGCTTGGAATTTAACGTCACTTCCAACGTTGTTTTGATTGTATCAACTTTTGTCTTGTATTTTGACAGGTGTATGGTCTATCCACTTAAGGTTAAGCGTCCAGTTTAGAAATACCAAGATTGTCAACCTTAAGTCCGGTATGGCCCTACAGTGGATTGGGGTCACCGGTTCTCGGTTCATACGGAGGAGTGGTAATAGCGATACGATGTCACGATGTACCCGAGTTAGTTACGATGTACTTGAGCTTTATTTAATTATTTATGTATTTGATTCGTGTTTTTCGCTGTATTCAAGAATATTTCACTTATACGACGGTGGCCAGCACTATGGTGCCCAAGAAAAACCCACGACCGACTGCAGGTTGCCGGTAAATCCTCCCGCTCATGGCCGTAGAGGAAGCCAGCATGAGCTTCACAGCGACCACATTGGGAGGCTAATAACCACTTCAGCGCGAACTTGAGTGAGGTCTGAGACACAGTAGTTACGATGTACCTGAGGTGGTTCCGATATATCTGAGATGGTTATGGTGTGAATGCCCCAGAACCGGCACCGATGGCTCAGTTGGTAGAGCGTCTGCTCCGATGGCAGTTGTTTTATTGGTAAATCCTGGGTCGAGTCACACCTAGGACCTTAAAAGAGGAAGTTGTAACTTCCTGGCTTGTCGTTCAACATTGAGGAAATAGTGCTATGACTGGTTGACAGTATCACTTTAATGGCTTGAGTGAGGCGGCATAATTGCCCTCGACAAGCCGTCTCGGTAATGTAGTACAAGATAAAAGAGCGGTGGAAATCCGTCTTGCAAGAAGGAGACACATTAAACCCACATGCACTCTTAGGATTCCTTCGTCGTCATATGAATTAAAAATTGTTAAGTCCGACGTTAAACCCTGAGCACTCACTCACTCACACACTCGAATGCCCCTGACGTAGTTACGATGTACCCGAGCTACATGTAGTTACCATGCACCTGAGGTAATAACGATGTACCTGACATAATTACGATGCACCTGAGCTAGTTACGATGTACCTGCAATAAATACGATGTACATTAGGTAGTTACAATTGACCTCATGTGGTTTCTATGCACCTGAGCTAGGTACGATGTCCCCTAGGTAGCTACGTTGGACATGGACTAGTTATAGTTGGCGCCAGCGGCCGATTTTACACAAAGCAATTTAGGGTTCAGTCAATGCTTAACTTTGTTACTGAAAGTTGAAATTTTCACATATTTGTCTGAATATAACATTTCTAAGGCTCCAAGATATTCTCTAAAATCCTTTTTTTATTTGGACTGAAGAAATAACTTTGTGGAGTCGGCCTCTTACCTAATGATGAGTGAGTGAGTGAAAGTTTTAACGTCGCTTTCAACAGTATTTCAGTTTTATCGCCACAATAAAACGTCAAGTAGGCGATCTACCACGGATAATTCATTTACTATTCAGTCAAAAAGGACACCAGAAGTCACATAACAAACACAGACGGTAGTTTAAAATCACAGCTTTCCTGCCATATCAATTGTAGAGCTGTAGTTCCAGGATCAATCCTTGATCGAGTCACACCTAAGACTTTAAAAGAGGAAGTTGTAACTTCCTCGCTTGGCGTTCAGCATGAAGGGGATAGTGCAAAGAGTGGTTGACCCGTATCAGTATAATGGATCGGGCGGGGCAACTTACTTGCCTTCGGTAAGTCGTCTCAGTGAAGCAGCACTAAATAAAAGAGCGGTGGAAATCCGTCCTGCAACAAGGAGGCACATTACACGTACATGCACCCTAATGATTCCTTCGTCGTTCATATGACTGAAAAATTGTTGAGTACGACGTTAAACCTCAAGCACTCACTGACTCACCAATGGTAGAGAGAAAGTCAAAAATAGTATCACTTTCTACAGAATTAAAAAGTTCTGAAAGAGAGCTCACGTGATAAAGGAATCGCGTACAGGAGCAAAGTCGCCACGGTCAAGCAATATGTGTTTGACTGTGAACCGTTGATCACAAGCGAAGCAATGAGGAGCATTTTGTCCTTTCAACAAATACCTATGCGTAGCACGTTGTGTGACCGATACGGCACCTCCTCAAAATGCAAGAGCGGAGACGATGCCATGAAAGGGAAGGTGCTGAACCCAACAAAACTGACGGATATTATGCAGTTTGTTGTTTGATTGGTCATCCCATTGAGCCTGAAATAAGCGCTTGATATAGGACCAAATAAGTGAACGCAAGTCCGAATATGGAACGTCAGTTTGGGTAGTAACGGAATGCAGAGCCGCCTTCGCGGCTTCATCTGCAGCAGTATTCCCAGGAATACTCATATGCCCGGGCACCCAACAAAAGACAATGATAAAATCTTCATTAAGTCGTTTAAACATCTCCCTGATAGACAGAATGTCTGGATGTACAGGCGAACTGGCCCCGAATTGCCTGGAGGCAGGAAAGGGAGTCAGAGGAGATGAGAAATCTGCTACCTCCTAGCTCTGTGAATGCACCGAAGTGCGCACAAGATTGCCTTGGCTTCCGCAGTAAATACAGAACAGGAATTTGGAAACCGAGTTGAGGTTCTGGGGCCCAAGGACAGCGGCAGAAGCCACGCCATCATCATTCTTGGAACCGTCAGTGAATATACGGTGATAAAATGGATACTTTTGAGCACATATTACTAAACTCCTGTTGGTATACTAAAGGGTTGGTGGAAGATTTCTTCAGGGAGGAGAGCGAAGTATCAACCTGAGGCTCAGGACATAACCACGGTGGATCTTCCTGGATGCGTATGGGGGTGATAGTATCCAGCCCCAAGTCCAGCTGCTTGCACATGTTCCTGGATGCGGACAACCAGTGGAGGAACAATGGATGGCTTCTGAGCATAAGTCCGGATGGAAGCCACAATCAAAGGCTGGGTTAGATGGGTTGGCTCTAAGCAGGGAGGCTCGTTTGCCTCAACATACAGACTCTCCACAGGAGAGGTACGGAAAGCACCTAATCACAACCGTAGGGCCTGGTGATGTACAGTATTGAGTTTCTTCAACTGGGGAGCGTGACGCACCTCCATAACCACTGCAGGCATAGTCTAGCTTAGAACGAATCAGTGCTCGATAGAGCTGAAGTAGGGTTTCATGATCCCCTCCCCATCGAGCACTAGAGACAACCTTCAAAATATCAAGCGCCTTTAGGCATCTGGCTCTAAGATAATTAATGTGAGATTTAAATGTAAGGTGCTTATCGAAGATCACCCCGAGGAATTTTGCCTCCGGCACAACCTTGATGGGGGACCCATCTAAAAATACCTTGGGGTCTTCATGGGGGAAGTACTTCCGACAAAAGTGTACACAGTTAGTCTTCCTAACTGCGATTCTTTCGAAATCCACATTGAATGTCACTTATCAACTCATTAGTCTCCAAAATACCTAATGATGATGCACCTGAGCAAGTTATTGTGGATCTGAGCTAGTTGTTGTGGACCTGAGCCAGTTGTTGTGCCCTTAGCTACCTAGCCGTTGTGCACGTTGTTGTGCACCTGGGCTAGTTCTTGTGCGCCTGAGCTAGTTGTTGTGGACGTGACCTAATTGTTGTTCACCTGAGCAGGTTGTTATTCACCTGAGCTAGTTGTTTTGCATCTTAGTCAGTTGCTGTGCATCTGAGCTAGTTATTGTGGACCTGAGCTAGTTGTTGTGCACCTGAGATAGTTGTTGGTCACCTGAGAGAGTTGTTGTGCGCCTGAACTAATAGTTGGTTGTACACCTGAGCTAGTTGCTGAGTTAGTTGTTGTGCGCCTTAACTAATCATTGGTCACCTGAGCTAGTTGTTGGTTACCTGAGCTAGTTGTTTTGCACCTTAGGCAGTTACTGTGCATCTGAGCTAGTTATTGTGGACCTGAGCCAGTTGTTGTGCACCTGAGATAGTTGTTGGTCACCTGAGCTAGTTGTTGTGCGCCTTAACTAGTCATTGGTCACCTGAACTAGTTGTTGGTCACCTGGCCTAGTTGTTGGTTACCTGAGCTAGCTGTTGTGCCCCTTAACTAGTCATTGGTCACCTGAGCTAGTTGTTGGTCACCTGAGCAAGTTGTTGGTTACCTGAGCTAGTTGTTGGTCACCTGGCCTAGTTGTTGGTTACCTGAGCTAGTTGTTGTGCGCCTGAATTAGTTGTTGTGCACCAGAGTTAGTTATTGGTCACCTGGGCTAGTTGTTGGTCACCTGAGCTAGTTGTTACTTACCTGACCTAGTTGTTGGTCACCTGAGCTAGTTGTTGTGTGCCTTAACTAGTCATTGGTCACCTGAGCTAGTTGTTGGTCACCTGAGCAAGTTGTTGGTTACCTGAGCTAGTTGTTGGTCACCTGGCCTAGTTGTTGGTTACCTGAGCTAGTTGTTGTGCGCCTGAATTAGTTGTTGTGCACCTGAGTTAGTTATTGGTCACCTGGGCTATTTGTTGGTCACCTGAGCTAGTTGTTACTTACCTGACCTAGTTGTTGGTCACCTGAGCTAGTTGTTACTTACCTGACCTAGTTGTTGGTCACCTGAGCTAGTTAAACATTGGTGTACATGTATATCAGCTGTATTATTAGAAAATAAAAATCGATATAAACTTACGTAACTTCTTATGTCAAAGAAATAATTACAACTTATATACATTAATACTGAAAACTGTTGATAACAAAATTGCCAGCAGTTTTCACTGTAAAATTTCACCACACGTTTTCACAGGGTAGTCACGGTTCATCTTAAGGTGCTTACAGCGAACTGTTTTATTTCTCGATTTATTACCTAGTCAGGGCAATATATGTTTATTGCTTGTAAAACAAATATTAGATATGAAATCAACATTATTTATATATCTCACTGTTATAAAAGTAGATTTCACATAAGCCAGCCCAGTGTCTGAAGTGCCAATTATATATGTTATGAGATATTACATGTATATATATATATATATATATATATATATATATATATATATATATATATATATATATATATATATATATATATATATACTGCTTGCATGGAAGGCGTGAATTGCCAGTTCTAAATTTTATTTATTTTAATTGTGATTCGCACTAAGAATAACAGTTCAGCTATCAGGGTTATGGCTACAACAAATTGAGAAGAGCTCAGTATACTTCACTACACATAACGATTGATTAGCAAATGCACGATGCCATGCTTAGATTATTCCTCCCCTGATGTTTTCCAACATCTCGACATCAACAACAAGTACATTTCTGTTTTAGGAAGTCTCTTGAATGCAGCCTGTCAAAAAATTTATTTATTTATTCGTTTATTTATTTATTTATCTGGTTCCATTCCTATTTTACGCTATATTGAAATTTATTGACTTATATGAAAGCAGTTATGGACGGTATATAATCGGGAAATGCGCGCTGAATTATCTTAAATGTGCCCCATTTATCATTATCAGCTATGTCTTATCGCTTTTCTTTCATATAGGCTAACATGGCAGACTAACTCCTTCTTGACAGGAAGTCAACAAGAACCCAACACAAACGAACCAATCATATTGGACTATCAGACATCAACACCATGGACTTCTTCCGTCAGTTTATTTTACTCTTCTGGAAAAACTGGCTGCTGCAATCACGGGAAATATGTGTGACTGTTTTCGAGATTTTGGTGCAGGCGATTTTCGCTGCCATTATATTAGTAACTCGCATTAGTGAATCCGTGTCTGGAATGACGAGCACGACCGTGTACAACTGATTGTTGGTGGACGGTATCATTTGCGATTCGGTCAGCGATAGCTTCTCTGATGGTACAATAAGTCTACCAGACAGCAAGACAATCCTGTGCACACCGGACATACCTAGCACCCGGGTACTAATGAATAAAGCCATGGAAAAAGTGAATCTCGACAGCAATCAATCTGTAGGTAAGTGATTTTTATAGCCAGCTATCGTTTGCTTCAATCCGTATGAAAAATAAATACTTTGGGCCTCCGTAAACGAGTGGTTAGCGCACTAGTGCAGCAAAACGACTCAAGGGCCTCTTACCAATGCGATCGCTATAAGTTGGCCCAGCTTATGCTGGCTTCTCCAGCCGTATATGGGAAGGTCTGCCAACAACCTGCGGATGGTTGAGGACTTCCTCCGGGTCTCTACCCGGTTTCCTCCCACCATAATGCTGGCCGCCGTCGTATAATTGGAATATTCTTAAGCACGGCGTAAAAACATCAATCAAATAGGTCAATAAAATAAAAATATGTAGATATGTAAATAAGTAGTGACTTGACATACAAGCCTATACCTTGATCTCAGTTGCCAATATTCACGATGCGCCATCAATGTAACACGAACCCGACGATGAAAGACAAGTGTACAGGGATCGATGTTTAATTAAATTTACCAAAGTGGATCCCTTTTGATATTTAGTACGGGAGTTTCGAGTTGGAACTCTTTTGCCGTCAAAGGTAAAAACAGTCCTGCTGTGTCATATAGCTCGTGAAAAGTGCCTGACTCCGGCACCACTATCCTTTAGGAATTTCTCAAATTCACAAACGTTCAGCACCTTACTTTTCTCCACCATTGGTCCAAATTACTTTTTATGAACGAAATTTTTCGAACGCTCATGTTATGGTGTATGTGGTCAAAAATGGTTGTTAAATATTTTTGAAAGGTCACATGATATTGTCTACCTTTATGGATAAAAAGGGGGCCTCCGTGGCTCAGTCGGTTAGCGCGCTAGCGCAGAGTAATGACCCAGGAGTCTCCCACCAATGCGGTCGCTGTGGGTTCAAGTCCAGCTCATGCTGACTTCCTCTTCGGCCGTACGTGGGACGGTCTGTCAGCAACCTGCGGATGATCGTGTGTTTCCCCCGGGCGCTGCCCGGTTTTCTCCCACCATAATGCTGGCCGCCGTCGTATTGTGTCTTCTATTTCACTATTGTTCTGCCCATAGATTGCGGAATTATCCGGAAATGTTTCAACTTGTTTCAGATATCAGATGGAAACCCTTCACATCCAAAAGGCCAAACAGACGGTCTGATCTTGCGTAACCTCAGCAAGTTTTACGGCAACCAGTTGGCGGTGAAGAAATTATGGGTGTACCACAGAACGAGTGTTTTGGCCCCCTCGGGGTTAACGGAGGAGGGAAGACGAGCACGTTCAAAATGTTGACCGGGGAAGAAAACATGTGCAAAAGGTGATCTGAGTTTAGTGTATACAGTAAAACGGTTTCCTTAAGTTCGCCAACATATCTAACTTAGCTCAGTTAGTTTTCTCAAAGTGATCTGCATATGTGGTTTAAGGGTGAAAGTGGTATTCTCGGTTTCTCATGAGGCTAATACACGAATACAAGACTTACAGCATAGAAAGGAAAACCACAGCAGCGACGAGAATGTGATGACTGCCAAATACTTGTAATCACAGATAGCAAATTAGTAGCAAATTACACGCCATTTATGTCGTTCTTGCAGGTGCAGCAACATGTGGGTTACTGCCCTCAGTTTGATGCATTGATTGATCAGATGACGGGCCTAGAGACGCTGACAATATACGGCCGTCTCCGCGGGAGTCCGGAAAAGATACCGGACATTGTCAGTCAGCTGATGAAGACACTGAAACACAATTCTACAGGTTTGTACTGTAACCTGTTTTGACTTTTTTATATCGGAAACACCTTTCCCGCGTTTAAAGATACATAAAACGTATGATTTGTAATTCTTGATATAAAGTTTAGAATACAGGTGTTCTGTGAGGAACCTACGGATGGTCGTGGGTTTCCCTGCGACTGTGTCCGATATCCTCCCACCATAATGGTGGCATCCATCGAATAAGTAAAACAGCCTTGAGTACGGCGTAAAACACCAATCAAATAAATAAATAAATCGATAAAAAGAAAGTTGGTATATTGTACCGTTAAAGACATTTCTGAAAATGTCCATACACTGACTGAAAATATAAATAAAATATGGGGATAACCTTGATTTACTGACTTTATTTATTCGTGTTTAAAGCCGTGTTCGAGAATATTTTGCTTATACAACGGTGACCAATAATATGGTGGGAGGAAAAACTGGCAGTTGATTTTGAGACTTGAGCTATTCCCCCAAAATATAATTTAAAAAGTTTTAGCCGTAATTTTCTTTACTTTCCACATAACCAGGATGTTCTCTTTTGAATAATCCATTTCATGAATCCTTCAGCACGACTATTCCAAGATTAAATCCAAGATGAATGTACCATTCGTCAAGAAACAAAGGACGTGATAATTGATATCCGCAGACAACCGATTATATCTGCATATCCGATATAAACAATGACCTTCATCTTTACTATTGACTTTCGAAGACACACGTTTCACAATTTCCTCCCAAAATTTCTGTTAACTTCTAAGTTCTAAGTTCTGATTAAGTTCTAAATTTTTAACAACCTTTCAGAACAGTCCCATTTTTGTCTTGGTTTCATGTATATTTTCACTACCAGTACCAAACATTGTTATTATCCGAAGTGTCTGTATCTCATTAATTTTTACCCTGAAATATTACCCAAGTTGTTCAATTCTGTTAGACGTCGGTCAAAACTTTTCTGTGACCCAGTTAGAAAAATTGTAGTATTGGTTAAGGAGATATTTTACTGGTACTGATTTTCATTATTTTCGGACTCCATACATTGAAGACAGTTTCTTTTTTACCTTTGCCACACTTGTCTCTCAAGTTACCTAATCTCGTAAAATCTTGTCTGTCTTGTGTTACCTGGTGTTCAGGCGTTCTGAAGTCTCGCAAGGTTTCTGAGAGAGAAGACTTGGGCTTTCGCAAACTTTTACGTTAGCTGCATGCTGTAGAGCGTACATGCTGTTATTGTATGCGGAAATTTTCCACTGTTCCGTTACAGGACTTTGCGGTGAATCCCAGATAACGCGAGATAGTGGTAAGTTATGCGAGACTAAGTTGCCAGAGGAGATTGTTGAAAAGGAAACAACGTGATGACCTCAAATTCTAGATCGTTATTTTTCCAGCGGTGGGACAAAGCGTAAACTGAGCACGGCAGTAGCTCTGATAGGGGTTTCGGCCGTGATATTCCTGGACGAGCCGACCACAGGGGTGGATCCGGGCGCACTCTCATTCTGACGTAACACAGATCAGGGCAGTCATTTTAGACATATCTTAGTTCAGCTATATTCATTGTGCTTTGACATAAGAGAAATCTTGGGAGTACTGATATTTCATTTTTTCTACAACTGAACTGACACGGCATGGAAGCATGATTATCGATATCCCACAGAGGATCTTCAGTAACGATATTAACAATTGGCCCAGGAGTTTTAATGTCGATATAAACATTTGGCCTACGATCTTGAATATCGATCGTAACATTTGACCAAGAATCTTGAGTATCGATATCAACACTTGAACAAGGAAATTAAGTATAGATATTAACATTTGACCTAGGATCTTGAGTATCCATATTAGCATTTGACCCAGGATCTTGAGAAGCTACATCAACACTTGACCTGGGAACTTAAGTATCGATATTAACGTTTGACCGAGGATCTTTCGTATCGATATTAACGTTTGACCCATTAACTTGAGTATTGATATCAACACTTGACGTATGAGCATGTCTGTCGATATCAAAAATTGAAAACTCGTGGTGCTCAAAATTAGAGCGTTTGACATTTTAACGTTAAAGAATGTGTCCTCTAAACATGAACAAATGTATGAGGGCCGGATATTGTCACCCCCAGGAATCGAAGAATGGCAGTTCAAGGCGTTTGGAATATTCCCTGTTTGAGACCTGTGAAGGAACGAGTACCTCCTGTAAACTATAGAGAATGGAACTGTCGCGAGTATTGTCAATGACGTAAAGTCACAAGGATTTGATGTTTTTTTAATAAAGCAAAGGTTACTCACGAATAGTATCCAGTTGTTAACATAAAAATCATACTGATTTGATATTAAGGCGTGTGATTTTTTTTTATCGAAGGGAGATAACTCATATAACGCAACATGCGTGTCAACCGATATTTCATTACAGTCTTACCTATTTGTGTTTCGTTTCAGCATGGAACAATGTGACGTCCTTTGTACGCTACTGGTCATCATGGTCAAAGGTCACTTCCTCTGCTTAGGCACACCTCAGCACTTAAAGAACAAATTCGGACAGGGATACACCTTTATTGCACGAGTGGAATCGCCCCACAGCGAAGAACTAGAACATTTTATAGAACACAAATTCCTGAGCCATTACAAAATGGACTCGTGCACGGGGTACGTCAGTTAACAGTTGACTGACTCTAGCCTGCTGTTTCGTATATTTTCGGAACTGTCGAAAAATCCAGAGAACAGCTCAGTCTGGAGGTCTATTCTGTCGGTCAGACAACTGTCCACCAAGTGTTTCTCTTTATTTTACCAAACACCAAATCGAGAAACAGGCAAAAAAGAACTGCTGTTGCACTTGCTGTTGTTGCCGTTCAAAGTAAATTGTCAGGAATTAAAATTCGACATCTTTAGGGAAATCAGATCAGTCTTAATTGTTGCTGCTGTTTTGATAATATACTACTCATGTCTCTCAAAAGACGAGCTTTGTGTCAATTTTAATCATTAAAAGCTAACAGTGCAAAAATAATTGTTGCTCTGTTGTTGCGGAGTAGGGGGACTCTCTTCGAGCAACACAGTTGTGCGAGTAAGGGAAGGAAACATCCCCAAATGTGTCAGGTTGACGGAACATTTACCGTTGTTCACTCGCGCATTTAATCTTCTCTCGGAAAAATCGATGTCACCCTCATGTTCCCACAAATTTATTTATAATACATTTGTCGTAGGATATTTTGTACGTCACTATTAACGTACCGTTGTCTTATATATGCCATATCGTACAAGGAGGTCATTTTTGTGAAAGTGGCCGCTGTTCTTCTGTTGGCCTAACAAAATAGTTCATGGTAATAACACGAATTGACACAAAAGGACATACTCAGGTTCTGAACTGTACCTTACTGCGTTACTCACCAACTGCTATTACACATGCTCGGAAACTGTAATTATATTTCGTGAACAGTCGTCATTGCCATGGGCCCTTTTTGGTTCAGTGAGTTAATTGCGGTGATCACATTGTTGAAAGTCGGTTTATGCTAGAGAAGATTAAATGCTCGTGTGAACAGCTGTAAATGCTCCTTACCTTCAATTCGACACATCTGGGGCTGTTTCCTTGGGTACCGTCCGCAACTGTGCCCCTCGATAAGAGTTATCCCACACCGCATCTAGTTGCCCTGTTTTGGTTTGTGAAGGTGTTCTTGTTGTGATCGTCGTTTTGCCCTTGCAGTCGTTCTTGTTTTGATCCGAATGTTTTTGCTGGCATTGTTCTTGGTGTTACCACTTTTTTGTTAATCCCACTGTTTATGGTGTGGCAATTGTTCATGGTGTGACCATTGCTATGTTGTTACCGTTAATGGCATGTTTTAACTTAGGGCCTTTTGCTGTTGTTGTCGTCCATGCTGTGATCAGTGTTTTTCATGTTACGGTGTTTCTTCTGAACCGTGTTTTTAATAGTGTCGTTGTTATTGTTGTTGCTAGAAATATTTATTGAGTACACACTTGAAAAACAGAACTGATTTTAAACTAATTGACGTGATAAGTATGCTCTCGCCAAACAAACGTTGTTCTGGAGTGAATATAAACCGACTGCCAAACGAAACATTACGTCTCCGTGAGTTAAATGTAACCAGCTTTTTCAGCAAATTAATACCAAAATATTGTACAAAAACATTGTACGAAGCATATGCCCATGTGCGACAAGCGTCATATAACCCCACACGAATTTGTTTAGGGAAAACCAACGATGGCCGCTACGGAACATGTGAAAAAAAAAACGTTACACACAGTGTTCTGGACTTACACACTGACTAAAAAACACCAAAGTAATGGAATGGGTATTTTTCTCCTCCTGCTCTGTTTGTTCACTTGTAAAATGATTTGTGGGCTGCTTTCTGCGTTCTTACTCAAGACTTTCAGTATCTAAAGTCATTGGTCTTTAAAATATATTAAACTTCAGTCATCCTGTTTTTTGCTGTGGTAAAATAACTCGATTTCAACTCTTTGTATAGTTTCTTTTGGCCGTCAGTTTATATGTTACATGTATATGTATTCGCTCATACTTAACACCTACTTATTAACCATATAAATCATTTATATCATTCAAGAGGCAGGACCAGGTCACTGTGTTTTGACCACTCCACAACTATATAAAATACAGTTCCTGCTTTACTTGGCTACAGACTCGTAGTCTGGCGTTTTGTTCTATTCGCGGCCAACCCGTGCGTGCTAGGTCAAATACATCCTTGTTTGTGTAACTGCGAGTGGAAATTTAAACTCCTGTATAGTTGCAAACCGTATGATGACTGTGATGATGACCGCTCAGACCGAAGTAAGTAATTATGAATCGCTACTCTGCAAACAAAAATAAATGATAAGGATCTACTAAATTAACAGAATTGCTGTAGTCTGAGTGATGCTAGAATGCATTATGTATTGCAGCAGATTATGTGAGAAGCTATGCATTTGCTGGGGTTTTTTTTTTTTTTTTTTTTTTGCTGGCTCTCCAGTGATGGAGGTAATTACTGTTCAGTTGGCGATCATGTAACCAGTGAAACTAAAACTTGTCTCTTCGCCTTCCAGGATCTGTAATTTTCCCGTCACGTGGTGTCAACAATTACTCTGTTCAAAAATAGCTCCGATATTCTGTTAATTCAACATAAAGTTTATACTAGACTAACTGAATATTATGTTATAATATTCATTTATTTATTTGATTGGTGTTTTTCGTCGTACTCAAGAATATTTCATTTGTACGACGGCGGCCAGTATTATGGTGGGAGGAAAAAGGGTAGCGCCCAAGGGATACCGACGACCAACGGAAGGTTGCTGTCAGACCTTCCCATCTGCAACTGGAGAGAAATATATGGTAATAAAACAATTCATTATATATCATTGGGTTATTCTCATGTGTGTAATTGTAAAATTGAATGAAATATGTGAGTCAGCCTCGTTATAGATATTACTGAGCACTCAGTGGCCTTACTTGTGTTATGAACAACTGGAAGTTTGGATTGAAGTGAGCATGCGTACAACACGTGGTGTATAAATAATTTTGAATCGGGTATTACAGGTATTGCATGACGATTCCTTTTTCATTGATGATTGGTTTTTGGATCACAATGCCTTTTATCTATTTACATAATTTAACACCGTAACAATATATACTTCGATGACTGGAACAGGTTCTAGAACTTAAATATTGTGTGACTACCCAGCATGGTCAATTTTTATGTAGCCATTGTATAGGCTTACCTACAATTACCTGTTTATATTTTTACTGTTATCTAAGGTACGTTTGCCATCCCAACGTAAACTTCATTGCCGAGTGTTTATTGCCATTAACTGAAGCACGTTATTCCTCCAAACAAAATCCATTAGTGACGTCCACAGTCTCTCCATGTGACTATATCAGGGTGACAGGTAAGGACATTATAACCACGGTACGGTGTTGACGTCCAGTCGAATATAACATCCACTCAATCATTCAACCCTCCAATCAATTAATCAATGAACCGATTAATCAGTGAGTCAGTCAGTCAATCAATGAATGAATGAATTAAACTAAATATATCAGTTAAACTGAATCGTGACATCTCGAGGTATTTTCATCCCTTGGCTTTGTGGGCTAATATTAGGCTATACAGAGCTGTTCACTTTGTTGTATATATTAGGAAGAATATGTGACAGGGGATTTAATCTGTCAACTACCACTCTTCCTGTCTGTTCAAAGGAATGACGTAACGCTTTTTGTATACAGCCTTGTAACTCTGACAGTTATGAATGTTAGATGAGCCTCTTGGCACGCTGCCCGAGGACGCAACAAATCGCGCCCCAACGGTAACTGTCCACGTCCTCTTGTCCCGCGCCCCGGCGCGAGGACAGTACCATTAGGGCACGATTTGCTCCGTCGTCATGCCGCGGGCTGTGCGCGGGGCGAGATGTCCTCGTTCGACTTCTAGTGTGCTCGGTCACAAGTAGGTCTACACCCTGTGAAGCCGTGGAAAATCTGTCTGTTAGCGATTGTGTCAACAATAGGTACGGAAACCGACACTCAGACTTGCATTGTGTGTGTATATTAACTCCTCGTCGTCATGTTACTGAAAAAAAAAATGATAAGTACAACATTAAACCCAAAGCCTTTATTCATTCTTAATGTGGGAATGTATCATGACTGATCCCGCAGAAACACATAGAAGTATATTAGACAGCTATACACAGGACTTGGCGTATAACTAGGTTACAGGAACAGTGGCAGAGTAAAGAGCTGTGACACCTGGCTATGGGGCATACACGTATTGTGTAACCCCCATTCGATGAAGCCTCCTCGAGTGACGAGGCGTTAAGGTGAGTCTTCTCAGATCCCCTAGGTCACCAGTTTAATCACTACACCAGTTGTCCTCTGGAATGTATTGTCACCTAGTTGTATATTTCCACACGGCTAGAAAAAAACCGTTGTCTGTTTAAATCAGGGAGAAAAGTTTTGCATGGAGAAAGGCCTCGCATGTTTGTATGAAGGTCAAAACTGTCCTCTTGCAAGAACCACATTTACCTAAACACCCTCTACCTAAATGCCCTCTATCAGTCTTGTATAAACCGTAAAATCTTCACCATCGTGCCACTACAACATTGACTAACCCTTTGTAGTTGTTTTCTCGGGTGGTAGAGGAAACAACACCAAGTTTTACATTAAATAATGGTACTCTCATATTTATGACCAAGTATGCCCTTTCATGGGGCTCTAAAAAGCTGGAGATTTTGGGTTAATCCTGTAAACTCACTTATCCAAGACACCGCACCTCTGGTGTCCAACGTGTGTAAACGCTGATGTGCAGTAGACGTTGTACAACAACACTGGTCAGCCTGTGAGCGCATAGCCGTGTACACGTGCCTGTATGCGCAATCCGTTAATTATTTGTGGTCTAGAGTTTGTTTGATAGTTTAAAATTTACGTAGTTCGCATTTGCACCGTCTGACTGTTTCAAATATTTTTAGTTTGGAACTTCACTCAAAAACATAATCTGTTAATTTTAAAAGAAGCTATGTTGTCTGAGAGATGCTAGACTGCATTTAGTTATCATAAAATAGTATATACTCTGCCATATTCAACATAATACCCTGTTAGTCTCATAGAATCTTTCTGTTGAATTAATAGAATATTTGTGTTATATTTAACAGAATAATCTGCTGATATAACAGAATATATTCTAACATCACTCAGGCAACAGAATTTCTGTTCAATTTAACAAACTGCTTTTTGTTTGTTGTTTTTCTGTCTGTTTCAATCCCTCAAGTTGGCCAATAACGGAGAATGAGCTTACATCTAACTGCATTGTAGAACGGGTGCTGTAAGCCACTGATATTATGAGTGAAACATCACTTGAGTTCCGGAAGAAAAAATCGCTGTAGGGGCCACATACCTGTAGGGGCATAGTCGTAGGATAGTCTTTATGTGTATGTGTTTGACTAACCTACAACCCATAAGCGCTCAAGGGAGACTGACCTGGTAGATGAAAGGTGTACGATCCGTGTGACAGGTTGTATATACACTGAAGGGTAAGTATAAGGTCAGCTCCGTGCTGTTTGTGTAGCTTTTTAAGGTGTGTGCTACCTTATTTAGTTGTTATATAACTGCAGCACAGTTGTCTCAGGGCCGTCTTAACTGTGGCGTATATATATTGCTGGCTTACTGGATACGTATGTTCTTGTAGCGGTACGGGTCAAATTGATACCGCTGTATGGCTCATTGGATTAAAATCTGTTTGTAGCAGGTCGGTCTAATTTGCAGCGCTGTACGGCTTACTGAATTAGTATCTCTTTGTAGCAGGGCGGTCTAATTCGTATCGCCCTATGACTTATTGAATTAGTATCTGTTTGTTTCAGGTCGGTCTAATTTGTAGCGCTGTGCAACTTACTGAATCACTATCTGTTTGCAACAGGTCTGTAGCAGGCTAGTCTTATTTTTAGCGCCTCTGTGGCTCAGTCGGTTAGCGCGCCTGCGCAGCATAGTGACCTAGAAGTCTCTCACCAATGTGGTCACTGTGAGTTCAAGTCCAGCTCTTACTGTCTTCCTCTCCGACCGTACGTGGGAAGGTCTCTCAGCAGCCTGCGGATGGTCGTGGGTTTCTCCCGGGCTGTGCCCGGTTTCCACCCAAGATAATACTGGCCGCCGTCGTATAAGTGAAATATTCTTGAGTACGGCGTAAACCATCAATCAAATAAATCAATCAATCTTATTTTTAAGTCCGCATGCCTTACTGGATCAGTGTCTGTTTGTGGCGCCGCGGTCCCATTTGTAGCGCTAAATGCCTAACTGAATTACTCTCTGTTTGTGGCGTGGCGGTCTAATATAGTCCGCTGTATGGTTTATTGGATCTCAGCACCGATGTAGCGATCCATGATAGGTTGGTTTCTTTGATCATTATCTGCAGTTAGAAGGATGGTTTCAGCACGATCAGGAACCATGCTTACATCATTCATTTAAAACGTTCATATCGCTGCATCGAAAATTCAGGTTTGGCGGAATTGAGTGTTGCAGCTTTATGTCTGGATATTTGTCCGGTACCCAGCGAAGGGCGACGAATAACTGTCAGTACTCCACTTTCCTCCACGGATTAACCTGATACAAGTCATACAAGTGAACAGTTCTTGGGGGCATCGTTAGGGGCTAATCAAATATATATGGAAATATTTCCTCCTAATGTATGCGTACAACACAGAAGAAATATAATGTCTAATTTATCCATAAAATATCCAAGAACTGGAAGTCTGTTGTCAACTGTTTGCTGTAACTTGAACAGAAGAAAGCGCTAATCTTTCGTCATTTCACGCTGTATTGTATATTTTCGTTTTCAGAGCCCTTCGTCGCCACGTTGATATAGAAAACGTAATAATGATCATGATTTACGCGCGCAGACAGAGTGTGACGTCACTTATGGTTTTTGTCACCTGCTTTGTCGTCTGCTTTAGAGAATGCCGTACGGTTTCAATGACTACAACATCAGAAATAGATTCCCATGTCGACACAGGTATCGTGGATGCTAACAATGGTAGCGTTGACAAAACGAGAACCAACAGATTGGTTAATGCACAGGCTGGGCTGACACTTGCAGACACTGGGGACCAGGAATTCCTCTCTAGTCTGCATATCACAAGGATGAAACAGGGCGTCAGTGATGATCACTTACAAAGTGGCTTCGACCAGAAACCTGCAGATAGTTCAACAACAACGAATCTTGACGACAGTTGTCCTCTGTCAGCATTCTGTAAATGCACTAAATCGAAGAGAGAAATGAAGTGCACTGGTAACATACCGTACATCCCAGTGCCTCCTGCTTACGTGACTTCTGTCACGGTTTTACGCGCGTTGTTCAGAACGTTGACAAAACAGACTTTGACTAACGTAACTAACGTTTCCCTGTCATGTCTAAAATTGTCACACTCGGAGATAACCCACATCGAGAAAGATGTTTTTCTCAGTTTGAAATTCTGCCAAGGAGCAAAATTAGACCTGAGCGGGAATAACCATATATACTTGAGTGAGCTAAAAATGGCATTCTGTGATCTCGCTTCTTCCAATGTGTCTGTATTACAGCTGGATAACATGGATTTCAAGACTTTCCCTTCTGGTCTTTTGGACTGTTTATTAGGTTCAAAGATAAGAAGTTTGAGTTTACGTAACAACAACTTTTTGACGTTTTCGGGTCAGGCTCTGTCACCGTTGGAAGAACTGACCACGTTGAATCTGACGTACAACAACATTACATATTTACAGGACGTTGAAGGCTTCAGGAATTTAACTTTTCTTGAGCTGCGTTGGAACAATTTCACGAAAATCCCACGACTTTTCAAAGAGACCTCTCCTGATGACAGCGTGTACCCAAAACTTTGGACGCTAAGACTTGGATCTAATCGAATTCTGGAGATAGCGAAAGAGGACTTTTCCGGTCTGCGAAACCTTAAATACTTAGATTTGAAGTTTAACTACATTAGAAGTCTCGCAAATAATTTGTTTGGGGAAACGCCCAAATTAGAACGACTTTATCTTAAGCATAATAATATCCGCCAGATTTCCAGCTTCGCTTTTAATAGCTCCTCATTACGTTATTTGGACCTCTCAGTAAACGCTTTTCATTTCAGCACTGCCGACACTAAAAACTTCTTCAAACTGTGTCCAAACCTGGATGTGCTTTATTTGACGGATAATATTATGGACATCAACAACACTGCTTTAGAGGAACTTTTTTCTCCCCTCTCTAAGCTCACGCGACTGATAATAGAAAACGTGCGTATCTATAAACGGCTACCAGAACCTCTGTTTAGGGTTCTTCCTTCATTGAGAGAATTGATTGCCTCCAGTAATAGTATCAGTGATTGGACGCCTGGTGTATTCACAGAGGCCAAGAAACTGGAAAAACTTTACATGGACTCTAATAAAATTTCTACGATTTCCGAATATTCATTTCCTAAATCTCTCTTGGCTAACCTCAAGAAATTGAATCTGGCCGGCAACCCTTTCGCTTGCACCTGTGATTTAATGTGGTTCAGGAACTGGATTCGAACCACCAACGTAACTATCGTGGCCCTGAACCACACAGATTACAAATGTTACTCGCCGAAAAAATGGAAACATAAGAACCTGCTGTCCTTCAATCCTACAGTAGAATCTTGTACTGTAAAGAAGTTAAACTTGCCCTTAATACTTGGCGCGTCCCTGGGTACGGCTGCCGTCGTAATTGCGATTACTGTGACTGTGTTTGTTCGTTACAGGATGCACATCAGCTACTGCTGTTTCCTTACACGTTCCAAACTCAAAGGATACACGGAAATCGAGAACACGGAAGGGTACGATTATGACGCCTTCGTCGTTTATAGTGCCACAGACCGGAACTGGGTGATCCAGGAACTCTTAGCCAGAGTGGAAGATGAGGAAGGATTTAAGCTGTGTTTGTACGACAGGGACTTTATACCTGGAACCGACATTGTAGACAATATCATGGTTAACATGGAGGCCAGCAGGAAAGTCATTCTCGTCCTTTCTGATAGCTTCGCTGCCAGCGAATGGTGTGAATGGGAGTTAAAAATGGCCCAGCACAAGCTTCTCGATGAAAGGAGAGAAATTCTTATCCTGGTGAAACTAGGAGACATTCAGTACCGTAACATGACGAACCGACTAATGCTTCTGATGCGAGACAAGATATACATAGACTGGTCTGACTGTGAACTGAGCAGAGACATTTTCTGGCAGAAGCTGATCCGGGCACTTAGCAGACCGTCGGAACCCACCGCAGCCTGACGTCGGTCGGAACCCACCGCAGCCTTACGTCTGCCGGAACCCATCGCAGCCTCACGTCCGTCGGAACCCACCGCAGCATGACGTCATGCATTTACGCTAAAGAGGGTGGTTTATTCTCAGAAAGTATGTGTTTTTTTGTACAAATGTGTATGTCTAGCTCGCGATGTAAACTTGATGTGTATTAGAGGTAGAGAGTTTGGTACTCATTTAAAGTGTACGTACATGAACACATGTTGTACAAAGTGCACATTATTGTGCCGTTGCATAGTTGTTGCTGTTAACGTGTACCTGAGATAAACAACGTGTGTATGTTTTCCACACGATTACTTTTAATATTATATTAAATATATAATATATATTATATTTTAATATCGTAATTTATGTGTTTTTTTTACACTGTATCGTATTGTAGGACGTAAAACCCGAAGCAGACTTACACAGATTGTATGTTTTATGCAACACGAATTTATTCTCTGTCTTCACCAGTGTACAGTCAGTACATTAAAACAAATCTCTTTATCTGATCTGCTGAAAATACGCGTTGAACATTAATTCAGTTTCTTTATTAAAGATAAGATGGTGATGAAGTACAAGTTTGAAATGTAAATTTATTTGTTTAGAATACGGCTGACATGGTTTCACTCTTACATGACATCAGCTTTCATTCTTTGCACATTTTTTGAAGATAAGATATATGTGTGTATCTATGTATGTATGTATGTATGTATGTATGTATGTGTGTATGTATGTGTGTGTGTGTGTGTGTGTGTGTGTGTGTGTGTGTGTGTGTGTGTGTGTGTGTGTGTGTGTGTGTGTGTGTGTGTGTGTGTGTGTGTGTGTCTAATTAGTTAATTATTTCCGCCCATTTAGTGTATGGTTTTTGGTAAACACTAATAAGAGAGCATCCTTTAAACGGCGATACTAAGTTTTAAGGGGTGACACAAGCCATGCGTGTGTTACAAGTTATTGATAATTTTTTTTCCACGTGTCAGGAGGTATAAATATGCACAGAATATTTGTGAAAGACAAGTAGTCTTCAAGAAAGTCCACGAAGAAGAGTACTCATCCACGAACAGTTAGAGTGGGCGAATCTTCAAATTCCCTGTCCTTGCCAGGATTTGAACCAGCACCTGGCATGTCTTAGGCATGCGCTTGAACCACTCGGCTACGAACCATTCCCGGCCACCTAAATCCATCCATAAACGCTGAAAACGGCTTTAAGTTTGCCGTTACTAAGGTATACATATATAAATAACTTGTGACTTTATTGAACTCAGTTGAACAAACTTGATATAATCAAGCGATATTATCAGATATCAGCTGGCTCTCTGACAAAATGAAAGTTTGCAGAAAATATTATTAACCTCTTTCGTTTACTGTCAATAACTTTTCTAGTAAGGAACATTTCCGAGCAAATATTACCGTTGCGGTCTTTTGTACAGATCATGCTTACATCCGCTCCACAC
This sequence comes from Liolophura sinensis, assembly GCF_032854445.1. Lineage (NCBI taxonomy): Eukaryota > Metazoa > Mollusca > Polyplacophora > Chitonida > Chitonidae > Liolophura > Liolophura sinensis. Next base: position 11,973,914 of record NC_088307.1, read on the forward strand.
TGGTCCCTCAACACACATACACTCACCCACGCGCCAACCCAAACCAATCGACACTCTCCAAAGACCATCCATCACATACTATAAAATTATTGTTATTGTGTACACAGTTATAGTCGAGCTTACAGTGACGCCTTTTACGCACAAGTAGGTCACTCATTAGAACGTAAACTCTAAAAATAGTTGTGTGTATACATGCAGGTCACTTTTATTTTCACTTTGAGATGCAAAGAATCAGTCATATCCAAAGTGGAACTTTAGGTATATGTGTCAGACACTAATTTAAACTGTCTGAGTTTTTGTGAGACTTTCCTCTCCGGTCGTACATAGGAAGGTCTGCCAGAAATTTGCGGGATGACTGTGGGTTTTCGCGAGTATACGTATGTCTGTTTCGACGCTTAGATCCAACGGACTCTGCTGGCTTTCCTCCCACCATATTGCTGGCCGCCCTCATATAAGTGAAACATTCTTGAGTACAACATAAAACACCAATGAAAATAAGAAGAGAATACATTTTCGTGGGACTTGTTAACACGTAAACAAAAACACACAGGAACAATTGACTCTTATTCAGAATATGGGCCCGTGATCCCAGAAAGCGATATTTGGTTTGATTCGGACTTGTATGTATGCTTGGGGTTTAACGTCGTACTTAACAATGTTTTAGTCATATGACGACGAGGAGTCATTAGGTGTGCGTACATATACTGTCTTCCTGTGGCAGTGCGAGTCCATGCCGTCAAAGTGGTGCCACTACTGAAGTATCATACTGCAGACACCAGACACGACATCCAACCCAGTCAAATTATGGGGGCACAGGGCTAACCAGCCCTGTTTCCTTACTCTAACCTCTCAATGCTGAGGTAACCTCTCAGTGCTACCCCAGACGAGGTAGCAGTAAGTATCATTTTTAGTCTTTGGTATGACCCGTACCAGAGTTTGATCCCGGGACTCTCGACTTCGAGGCGGACGCTCTAACCATTAGGCCACCGAAGCGGTTTAATTCGGACTTAAAGGTTTCCTAAAAATCTTTGTCCTATAATGAGGAAAACTGATATTGTGACGGAATTGTCCTAGAAAAAATCGTGTAGATGTTTTCCGTACTCATGGGAGTCCAAAAGTCGTTTAATATTTATCTTAAAGTCAAAAATGGTTTTATGGTACCTGCCCCACAGATCTTATATTTTAACTGTAGCAAACTGTATTTATATAACGTTATTATCGTCGGTAATTCGCCTTGTTACGTAGCTGGTTTTGTGGCCTATATATTAAAATTTGATCATGGATCATGAATGAAAAACAAAAACCAAAAAAAGTTCTAAAAATGTTTTAATGGCATATGCTGCTTAAGGTCACATATCACCAATGGTCGGCGTTCAGTATGTTCAATTTTTCACAAGCAACTCAGCAGTGTGAAATTAATGGATTGCCCACTTCAAGTATCTTCAGATACAACCCAAATCTGTTATTTATATATCTGATCGGTGTTTACGCTGATTCCACGTATACGACATCGGCCAGCATTATGGTGGAAGGAAACTGGGACGACTTCAGGGGAACTCACAACGATCCGCAGGTTGCTGACGACCTTCCCGCATATGGCCGGAGAAGTAGCCAACATGAGGTAGACTTGAACTCACAGCCATCACAGTATTGGTGAGAGGATCCTGGGTCATTGCGCCACGCTGACACGCTAACCACCTCGGCCACGGAGCATGATACTTTAGTGATGGCAGCACTTTGGCGGCATGGACACGTCGTGCCACCAGGAGACACACTACATGTACATACACACTTAACGAGTCCTCGACGTCATATGATTGAAAAATTGCTAAGTATGGCATAAAAACGCAACCATACGTACATACATACATACACACATACATACGCCCATACAAGAATTTATATGCTACGTGATATATCAGTTCTGTTTTTCAAAACACTGATCACAGCATGGACGACAACAACAGCAAAAGGCCCACAGCTAAAACATGCCATTAACGATAACAACATAGCAATGGCCACATCATGAACAATGGCCACACCACCAACAATTGCCACACTATGAACAGTGGGATCAACAAAAAAGTGGTTACACCAAGAACAACACCAGCAAAAACGTTCGGATCTAACAATGGTCACAACAAGAACACCTTCACAAACCAAAACAGAGCAACTAGTTGCGGAGTGGGATAACCCTTATCGAGGGGCACAGTTGCGGACGTTACCCAAGGAAACAGCCCCAAATGTGTCGAATTGAAGGTAAGGAGCATTTACCGCTGTTCACACGAGCATTAAATCTTCTCTAGCATAAACCGACGTCAACAGTGTGATCGCTGCAATGAACTCTCCGAACCAAAAAGGGTCGATGGCAATGACGACTGTTCACGAAATATAATCACAGTTTCCGAGCCTGTGTAATAGCAGTTGGTGAGTTATCAAGGTAGCGAACGGAGTAAGGTACAGTTCAGAACCTGAGTATGTCTTTTTGTGTCAATTTGTGTTATTACCATGAACTTTTTTGTTAGGCCAGCAGAAGAGCAGCGGCCACTTTCACAAAAATGACCTCCTTGTACGATATCGCATATATAAGACAATGGTACGTTAATAGTGACGTACAAAATAGCCTACGACAAATGTACAATAAATAAATTTGTGGGAACATGCGGTTGATATCGATTTTTCCGACAGAAGATTAAATGCGCTAGTGAACAACGGTAAATGTTCCGTCAACCTGACACATTTGGGAGTGCTTCCTTCCCTTACTCTCACAACTGCAGCTACAGAGCATCAATTATTTTTGCACTGTTAGCTTTTAGTGATTAAAATTGACACAAAGCTCGTCTTTTTAGAGACATGAGTAGTATATTATCAGAACAGCAGCAACAATTAAGACTAATATGATTTCCCTAAAAATATCGAATTTCAATTCCAGACAATTTACTTTGAACGGCAACAACAGCAAGTGCAACAGCAGTTCTTTTTTGCCTGTTTCCCTGAAACGATTTGGTTTATGGTGAAATTGAGAAACACTTGGTAGACAGTTGTCTGAACGACAGAATAGTCCTCCAGATGGTGCTGTCGTATGAATTTTTCAACAGTTCCGAAAAGATACGACAGCGGTAGGCTAGGGTCAGTCAACTGGTAGCTGACGTACCCCGTGCACGAGTCCATTTTGTAATGGCTCAGGAATTTGTGTTCTATAAAATGTTCTAGTTCTTCGCTGTGGGACGATTCCACTCGTGCAATAAAGGTGTATCCTTGTCCGAATTTGTTCTTCAAGTGCTGAGAGCTGCCTAAGCAGAGGAAGTGACCGTTGACCATGATGACCAGTAGCGTACAAAGGGCGTCACATTGTTCCATGCTGAACCGAAACACAAATACGTAAGATTATAATAAAATATCGATAGACACGAAGGTTGCGTTAAATGAGTTATCTCCCTTTGATTTAAACATTCAAACGCCTTAATATCAAATCAGTATGATTTTTATATTTACAACTGGATATTATTCGTGAGTAACCTTTGCTTTGTAAAAATACATCAAATCCTTGTGACTTTACGTCATTGACAATACTCGCGACAGTTCCATTCTCTATAGTTTACATTTATTTATTTATTTGATTGGTGTTTTACGCCGTACTCAAGAATATTTCACATATACGACGGCGGCCAGCATTATGGTGGGTGGAAACCGGGCAAAGCCCGGGGGAAACCCACGACCATCCGCAGATTGCTGCCAGACCTTCTCACGTACGCAAGGAGAGGAGCCAGCCGGAGCTGGACTTGAACACACAGCGACTATAGTTTACAGGAGGTACACTTACTCAAGATCCTGGGTCAAATGTTAATATCTATACTCAATTTCCTTGTTCAAGTGTTGAGATCGATACTGAAGATTCTTGGTCAAATGTTACGATCGATATTCAAGATCGTAGGCCAAATGTTTATATCGATATTAAAGCTCCTGGGTGAATTGCTAATATCGTTACTGAAGATCCTCTGTGGGATATCGATAATCAAGCTTCCATGCCGTGTCAGTTCAGTTGTAGAAAAGATGAAATATCACTACTCCCAAGATTTCTCTTATGTCAAAGCACAATGAATATAGTTGAACTAAGATATGTCTGAAAAGTCTGCCCTGACCTGTGTGACGTCAGAATGAGAGTGCGCCCGGAGGCCCGCATTCCAGAAAACAAGTTCCAAAGCTGTCGTCTAGCTACTGAATCCACCCCTGTGGTTGGCTCGTCCAGGAATATCACGGGCGAATCCCCTATCAGAGCTACTGCCGTGCTCAGTTTACGCTTTGTCCCACCACTGGAAAAATATTGATCTAGAATTTGAGGTCATCACGTTGTTTCCTTCTCAACAATCTCCTCTTGTAACTTAGTCTCGCATAACATACCACTATCTTGCGTTACCTGGGATTCACCGCAAAGTCCTGTAACGGAACAGTGAAAAACTTCCGCATACAATAACAGCATGCACGCTCCACAGCATGCAGCAAACGTAAAACATTGCGAGAGCCCAAGCCTTCTCTCTCAGAAACCTCGCGAGACTTCAGAACGCCTGAACACCAGGTAACACAAGGCAGACGAGATTTTACGAGATTAGGTAACTTGAGAGACAAGTGTGGCAAAGGTAAAAAAGAAACTGTCTTCAATGCATGGAGTCCGAAAATAATGAAAAAAACATTTCGGAGAACATAATTGGATTAATCCAAATCAGTACCAGTAAAATATCTCTTTAACCAATACTACAGTCTTTCTGATTGGGTCAGAGAAAAGCTTTGACCGACGTCTAAGAGAATTGGGCAACTTGGGTAATATTTCAGGGTAAAAATTAATGAGATACAGACACTTTGGATAGTAACAATGTTTGGTATCAGTAGTGAAAATATACATAAAACCAAGACAAAAATGGGACTATTCTGAAAGGCCGTTAAAAATTTAGAACTTAATAAGAACTTAGAAGTTAATAGAATTTTTGGGGGGAAATGGTGTAAAGTGTGTGTTCAAAAGTCAATAGTAAAGATGACGGTCACTGTTTATATCGGATATGCAGATATCTTCGGTTGTCTGCAGATATCTCCGGATGTCTGGCAGTTATCACGTCCTTTGTTTTCTTGACGAATGGTACATTCATCTTGGATTTGATCTTGGAATAGTCGTGCTGAATGACTCATGAAATGGATTATTCAAAAGAGAACATTATGGTTATGTGGGAAGTAAAGAAAATTACGGCTAAAATTTTTTAAATTACATTTTGGGGTAATAGCTCAAGTCTCAAAATCATCTGCCAATTTTCCTACCACCATAATACTGGTCACCGCTTTGTAAGCTAAATATTCTCGAACACGGCTTTAAACACGAATAAATAAAGTCAGTAAATCAAGGTTATCCCCATATTTTATTCATATTTTTATTCAGTGTATGAAAATTTTCAGAAATTTCTTTAATGGTAAAATATACCAACTTACTTTTTTATCGATTTATTTATTTATTTATTTATTTATTTATTTGATTGGTGTTTTACTCCGTACTCAAGGCTGTTTTACTTATTCGATGGATGCCACCATTATGGTGGGAGGATATCGGACACAGTCGCATGGAATCCCACGACCATCCGTAGGTTCCTTACAAGGACACATCCTAAACTTTATATTAAGAATTACAAATCATACGTTTCGTGTATCTTTGAACGCGGGAAAGGTGTTTTCGATATAAAAAAAGTCAAAACAGGTTACAGTACAAACATGTAGAATTGTGTTTCTTTGTTGGCATGTTCATCAAACCACAGTGTCTTCATCAGCTGACTGGCAATGTTCGGTGTCTTTTCCGGAATCCCGCGGAGACGGCCGTATACTGTCAGCGTCTCTCGGCCCGTCATCTGATCAATCAATGCATCAAACTGAGGGCAGTAACTCACACTTTGCAGCACCTGTAAGAACGACATAAATGGCGTGTAATTTGCCACTAATTTGCTATCTGTGATTACAAGTATTTGGTAGTCATCACATTCTAGTCGCTGCTGTGGTTTTCCTTTCTATGCTGTAAGTCTTGTATTCGTGTATTAGCCTCATAAGAAACCGAGGATACCACTTTCACCTTTAAACCACATATGCGAATCATTTTGAGAAAACTAACTGAGCTAAATTAGATATGTTGGCGAACTTAAGGAAACCGTTTTACTGTGTACACTAAACTCAAATCACCTTTTGCATACATTTTCTTCCCCGGTCAACATTATGAACGTGCTCGTCTTCCCGCCTCCGTTATGCCCGAGGAGGCCAAAACATTCTTCCTGTGGTACACCCAAGCATCATTTCTTCACCGCCAACTGGTTGCCGTAAAACTTGCTGAGGTTATGAAAGATCACACTGCCTGTTTGGTGTTTTGGATGTGAAGGGTTAATCTGTGTCCGCTCCGCAGCCATGTCCTCTTCTCCGGGTTCCCATCTAATATCTGGTGGATATTCAGGAAGTGTCCGAAACAAGTCGAAACATTTCCGGATAATTCCGTACTCTATGAGCAGGACAATGGTGAAATAGAGGACACCTTGTGATTCCATCTACACGGCATATCTCCCCACTGTAGGTTGAGATATGGAAAAATAATCCTTCCGACCTGTCAAAGAAAAACCGAGGAAACACAGCGCGAAATTTATTTTTTAATCAATTCGCCATATTACAGAGAGGTCTGGGTTAGCCAATCCGAATTGCTACAGAAATAGTTAATGTACAATTACCAGCAATCTTGACGGTCCACTCCTAGCAACAATTGATTAAAATCAACAATTTTTGAGTGACTATTGTCTAAAGTTCGGATCGTGGATCATCTACTGCACGTAGATAGCAAGAATTTTATAATACAGCGGCAACTTCTTGCTTGGATCCAAAAGGATTTATTTAATGCCGCATAGCTTTACATAGAAAATGGGTACCTGCAAAGAAAGTTGAACTTATGGGTGGAAGGCAAGGAACCACAAACGAACTTCATGTCAGATTATAAGGAGAGCCCCTCCCCTAGCTCCCCACGAGTGAAATATGTCTTAAGGCAAGGGGGACGACAAAAACTTTAGGAAAAACTGTAAAGATTTCGTCAAGAGTATTATCATTTTTAGGGATTACACTTTCTGATCATTGCACCGATACTTGTGCTGAAAACTGGCTGTGGGTTTCAAACTAGCGACCTCAGAGTCAGGTATCAAATCAGTGAATATTCAGACAGATACAGATGACATTTAAAAAGTGCATTGAGTAAGAGTATGATTGTTATTAGGCATATTTTCCTGTTTGATATATTCACCCAAGGGAGCTATGTCATTTCTGATCATCAGAGGGATAATTAATGTTTGCCGTAAAGTCTACCGGTGAACCACCTTTAATCTTTGTGGGAGGCCTGTTGGCCTTGTGGTCTAGGTGGTTGACTTGTATGGCTGGCGATTTGGTGCCTGGCCCTGAGGTCCCTGATTCGAAACCCGTAGTGGTCTCAGCCAATTTTCAGCACTAGAATCTGTGCTATATTCAGAAAGTGTAATCCCTAATAACGATAGGGGCCTCCGTGGCTCAGTCGGTTAAAGCGCTAGCGCAGCGTAATGACCCAGGAGTCTCTCACCAATGCGGTCGCTGTGAGTTCAAGTCCAGCTCATGCTGGCGGCCGTACGTGAGAAGGTCTGGCAGCAACCTGCGGATGGTCGTGAGTTTCCCCCGGGCTTTGCCCGGTTTCCACCCACCATAATGCTGGCCGCCGTCGTATAAGTGAAATATTCTTGAGTACGGCGTAAAACACCAATCAAAAAAAAATAAAAAATAATAACGATAATACGCTTGCTTAATCTACTTTCTAAACGACTTCTATACCTGTTCGAAGGATTTCGCTGCCAGTCGTTTATTGCCAATAAAACTAAATGAAATAAATTATTTAGGTTTTAGACAAGCTCGATGGATAACATTCAGTCACATCTAAGACAATTTTGTTCGTGAGGCGTCCATGTGAATGAAATTTTAGTCAACCTTTCACCTTTGACAGAAGATCTTACCTACGAGAAAGTTGACCGTGACGAGTCCAACAATGCACCTGGTGGAGTGCGGAAGAGAAACCTGAGGGCTTAGGTATAAGGCAAGACGGCCCAGCCAAAGACTAGGAGGATCGCAAACATGTAGCTGAGCATATTTCCTGAGACCACGTCGTCCTCCATAGCTAAGATAAGAAGAACATGGTGTAGTCCCAGATCCAGTTTGATTGGTCCAAGCCCGCTTACTATTTGGATCTGTTTGGCTTGGCTTACTCGCTTCTACATGAGGAAAATGACATAGCAGCTAACCATGAACGAACATTCCAAACACCACGAAGAAACCCACGTTGAAACCGGCGGCTAAGGATGATCTAGAAGGAACGTGGTTTACGTCTGGGAGAGGATGGTTAACGACGATCAAGTTGGTTTCGGGATTGACATAGTATTTCAGGAGAGTATTCGTCATAAGGGTGAACACGATAGCCTGGGTATGATAGCCCTGACCGTTGAAGTAGCCCGTCAGTTGCAAGAGCGCCCATTCCTGTCTAATTCCTCCGTCTTCAAACACCACACCAATCAAGTAGCGCTTGATAAACGCGGGTATACCTAGCTCTAGTCCCATCTCTTCATAAAAACTCTCCATGCGTCACATTCTTCGGTCGTGATGCCGTTCCGGCCAGTTGGGACAAGAACATGCTCCTGACATCAACCGCTCGTGCTCTTGACAGCTGGTCTGGTAAGCTACCACGTTTTTTCCAAAGGGCATCATGCCTAGCCTAAGTGGAGGATGGTTGTGCTGAACTCTCTGGAAGGATGGACCCGCCACCAGGCCCAGGATGGTGAAGACAATCCGTAAGACAGTCTGTGCTATTGTGACAGTGGGGTTTCTCCAGGTGTGCATCATCTTCTTAGTGAGTGCCGCACGAAACTGTTGTGCCAAAAGAGATAAACCCGTGTTCTTCCTCTTATCCTAGTTCATGGCTTGTAAGGAAAAGACCATGCCACATGGTGTATTTATTTGATCATGCTGATTTATTTATTTATTTATTTAATTATTTCTTCAATTATTTATGTATTTGATTGGTGTTTTACGTGGCACTCAAGACTATTTCACTTACATACGTGCACAGGTTCTTTGTTTTATCCCGGTTCATGTTATACCCTGTCAGGAAAAGAATGAACAATATGGTATATCTATTTAACTCTTGTTGATTTATTTATTATGTCTTTGATTGGTGTTTTACTCCGCACTCAAGAATATTTCCCTTATTTCCCTTAGTGGGAGGAAACCGTGTACAGCTCGCGGGGAACCCCCCACAACCATCCGCATGTTGCTGGCAGATCTTCCCACGTACGGACGAGAGGAAGCCGATTCTTGATGAACACCAGACACCACGATTAAAACACTTATACACATGTCTAGGTTCTTCGTCTTATCCTGGCCCCTGGCTTACGTGGGATCGTTTGCCAGCAACCTGCGAATGGTCATGCTCCCCTTCCCTTTCTCTGTCCGGTTTCTTCCTGACACAATGCTGGCCGCCGTCGTATAAATGAAATATTCATGAGTATATTCATAAGTCAAATAAATGAACAAATCATTGGCCAATGATCCTAAATGATATCACACAATCTCCAACAACCAAGTAGACCATACAACCTAAAAATATGTTTTACACTGAATTAATAATGCGATGAGGCAAAGACTTCCTTTCAATGATTAGTAAATCTCCTAATGCTAAGAGCTTTCTTTACGACTGAGGTAAGAAATAGCTTACCTAGAAACTCCTTCGATTGGTTGGAAATACCATTTGGCAATTCAGTAGTGGATCGCAGCAAAGACAATCCATTGGCGTGCACCTTTAACCCAGCTGGAGGATCGTCTTCGCCGACCCTAAAATAAAGTCTTCAAAATTCAGTGCATTTTCTATTTTGCTTCCTTTTTGTGGACAAGGTCATTGCTTTCACTTTGTTTCGACATTTTCCGCTTTGAGCAGCTTTTTCCCAGTCCAATGTTCACATGGGAACATTTCAGGTTCACTTCAGCATAGCTTGTATGTCCAGTCCGCACAAACATGTATGTACGCACTGGACCATTCGTGTAACTTGCTCAACAGGTCACCTGCAGTAACATGAACGAAAACTCATGGATGATTGAAGACCTATTTCTTCTGGCGTATGTGTGGATGTCACTCGCCCGATGTCACCACTCTTTCTCGCGACGATGTTACCTTTTATTTCTTTCTCTAAAGCCATTTGTGATATCACGGAGTGAGTTCTATAATCCTTAAGTTTTCTGTCAAACTTTCATTTCCGGCGACTGAACTGTGCACCCTTGTTGAACCCTTGTTGATGTTTGCTGGTTAATGACTAGGCTTGCAAGCTCCTTCGCACATCTGCAAATCGAATAACCTATAACTACAACTTTTAGCCCAAACCAAGTAAAATGTAATAAGCCATTTCACAAAAATATACAAGTCCAGAGTTACGCCAGTTCATTCTGTATAAACGCTCATAATCGCGGTATAAAGGTATTTATTTAGTACAGGTGTCTTCAGTATATATTTCCGGCCCGGAGGCTCAGTTGGTAGAGCGTCCGCTTCGGGAGCGCTAGATCCAGGGTCAATTCTGTGTCGGGTCATACCGGAGACCTTGATAGAGGAAGTTGTAGCTTCCTGGCTTGGCGTTCACCATTAATTTAATCGAAGGGAGGATTGATCACGGCCACTGGCCACTAGGGGTCCTTCTCAAGAAAACAGATTACAAGCTGTAACCGCATACCTCTTTATTCTGATATAAACACTGAAGACCCAAAAGGATTTGTAATATCTCACAAATTCACTGGTAGAAATACCTGGTAAAAAAAAAACACTGGTAAAAATTCTATTTATTTATTTATTTGATTGGTGTTTTACGTCGTACTCAAGAATATTTCGCTTATACGATGGCAGCCAGCATTATGATGGGTGGAAACCGGGCAGAGCCTGGAGGAAACCCACCACCATCCGCAGGTTGCTGTCAGACCTTCCCACGCAAATACCTTAATATATAATGTGTTCTGATGCATTAAGCGTAGTATTGAGCTTAGTGGGAGAGGGCAACAAGTCTCATTAACCTTATTCCCCATATCAAAACTACGGTATTTTACCGACATAAAATGTCCAAGATCTACTTTAATTTAACACTCAATACAGTGGTGTTCACTACGGGGTGTACCAATGTAGTAATCAGTATGACTAATGTAGTTATGTAGTAAAGTGTTTACCGTTTAAGATGCCGTGTGTTATCTGCCAATGCGTGAACGTGAAAATATAAATTTGGCTTTTTCCAAGCCTTGAAAAGAGATGATGCACGCCACCATCTGCAAATGCTTTGAAAGCTTCTTTATTTATACCCAACAAGCTAGTGACCATGTGACCTATGTTAACCAATCACATCAAAGCTTTTCCGATCCGCCAGATTTGGAGAACCAATCGCTCTGAAAAAATGCAGGAAACCATACCAATGGAAATATAGTTAACAGGAACTTTTGTGCTTACTCGAGAGCGTTTCTCTTGAAATTTAAAGAGTACAAGCTATTTCCACCGAAAAAGAAAAACTGACAAAAAGCTCTCCAGGATTCAAACAACCAGGGATATGGATATTAATCCTAAAGCGGTAAAATTCCATTAAAACAGCTCATATTTACTTTGGGAAAGAGACGTAAAAGCAATTAAAAGTCCCGGTATGCCCGACTCCAAGCACAACGCTGGGAGCGTAGGGAAATATCACATAAAATAGTCCGCTAGACTTTCCTTGATAATTAACAATTATCCTTAATAAAGTAAAACGTTATGGTCAGTTATTCAACTGGAACATTTGACAACATATCACAACATGCTAAACGTGACAGTTGAGGGAATATTTATTATATGTATTATATATACGTGTTTATTTATATGTGCGTAGTCGTCTATAAACCAGCCTGCATATCAGAAGGCTTCACGCAGCCATACACCACGGGTCGACTCAAGGGATTCACAAGGCTTCATGCAGCCTCACAGCACGGGTCGACCGAAGGGATTCACAAGGCTTCATGCAGCCTTACACCACGGGGCGATCCAAGGACTGCATGTATTTGTACAGTTGATCCAAAGGGGGTAATGCTTCACGTGGTCTCGCAAGGCAGGTTACCCGAACAATGATTGGTTAATCTTAGGCTTGACCTTGCCGTGACCCAGCATACTGACAGTGGGCAGAGTTAGAGAGGCCACCCAGATAGTGACCATGAGGAGAAGCTGACCATCGCTTCGTTTACCAAAGGTACTGTGAACTTGTGTGCACAGGATACCGCATTGGTCTTTCCGTTGATTACGTGGAGTGTACACTAAACGCTGTCCACCTTGAGATCGGTGTATGTATCAGGATTCTCATAATTGACTGTCTAGGCGATCTGACCCATTCAAGAAATTCAAGAAATTACGATATTGTCAACATATACATAATACATAGAATATTTCATAGGGAAGGATGAATATCATAAGTATTTTCTCATGAAAGGTTATCATTTCCCCATTTTCCCCATTATCTGGATTACTTCCACAATCCCATCTCTGCCACCATATCTGATCCATTATCCGGAGGACTTTCGTGCCCGGAAATAGGATCTCCAGAGCATCACTTACGGAACTTTCTGAAACTAGAGCTTTAGCTCTTCAGCTAAGTACTCTGTTATTCATAGTGTCTGGGTCACCACGGCATGGTGCAATTGTGGAAATATGTTAGGTGTTGTTCTTGTTGTAGAGTTGTAGAGTGTTATATTTGTTGTAGTATTAAAGTATTTTCATCAATGTAGAAAGGCGTCATAGTTATCTGTGCTTACTGTTGCTGCTTTCGTAACACTAAAACATCAAGTAATCTTAAAATGAGTTGACTCCGAGCTCTTCCGGGTTTCCTCCCACCATAATGCTGGCCGTCGTCGTATAGGTGAAATATTCTTGAGTAGGGCATAAAACACCAATCAAATAAATAAATAAATAAAATGAGTTGAACTGACAACAAATCTTTACTTGTGCTCGTTCACTGTAAACAACTAAAATGGCCGCTACAGGTAAGGAGAGATTGAAGCCTACACACGATTTAGGCTACTACACAGAATATACAAGGTGTCAAGCACTATAAAAGAAGTATTATGTCACGTCAGGTCTGGCAAATATTTCAAACATTGCTCTACGTTACCCGGGAGAATAAACTAGGTTATGAACTGAATATTTGGCACAGTTCCACACGTAATCTGTACACGCCCAACGAACCCATAGAAAGACTCAAAGTGAATTACGAATGCTATAGCTACAATAATATCACGCAGTAATTATACGTATCATTATTTCTTACACCTTGGCAATATTCCAGCAATGTTTTTGCAATAAACCTACCAATGCTCTTACCTGTACCCAGGACAATAATTCTTCCTATTAGATCTCTCTATACTATGTTTTCTTCTTGTTCAAAGTCAGATTCATTTCAATGTAATTTAGTAAGCTATACTTTCACAGCCTGATGTGAATAGAAGGTATTGTACAGTGAAGGATAAATAGCATACTATTTTTCGGGTGAGATGGGGGACTGATAACCTTTCATGATAAATATTTATGGTATTCATCCTTCCCTGTGAAATATTCTGTTTATTATTTATATGTTGACAATATCGTAATTTCTTGAATTTGAACAAGTTCCAACAATGTTTTTTAGCTGTAGGCCGACACAGACTTGAGTATATAGCGTATCGTCGTACATGACGTCTTGTATTTAGAATTCAAGTCCCATCACCAAATACTAAGCACTGTGGCAAGGTTTTACATTTTCACTTAAGTCAGAATGTGTTTGTGGAATCGACCCCTGATACCTAACATTCTCAGTCCAGTACTTTATATTTTACAGTATAAAGTACTATTCACTATTTTCAAAAGTGGAAAGATTGCTCATTAAATAATTCTCACTTCACATATTGCCAAATGAATAGTAATATATACTTCACTGCTGGGTATTTAGTACATATACTAAAAATGACATTTATTAAACAGTCATTACTGCACATGGATTTGATTTGGTTATTAATACGTGACAGTTGCCTTATCCATGGGTCAATACTGTATACTTTATATCAATTTACCTATGAGTTCACATGTTAGAAATACAGTAGATTCTATTTCACATTTTGCGAACTCAATTCTGACTACTTTGAGAATACTAAACACTCAGAATCTCTGAGACGAGCTTCCAACTTATTTTTTATTTGATTATTGTCCTTATTGCACAACACTCAAGCGTTCTTTATTTGTATACGATAGTTGTCATTTGAAAAGCGTTCAGATGAGGAAACGGCTTCTCGAGACCCGCCTTATTGGTTCTTGAGTTCAAAAAAGGTCCAACGAACGGTGATTCATTTAATACGATTTTAATAATAATTTAATAGTATGTACATGTATGTATGCTTTGGGTTTAACGTCGTCCTGAACATTGATTTTAATCATATGATGACGAGGAGTCATTATGTGTGCGTACATATATTGTATCTTTTTGTGGCAGGGTGAGTCATTGCCTCCAATGTGCTGCCGACACTGAATGATAACCTTTACTGATATTAATTTTCCGGTCACTTATCTCATCGTCTTTCAGAGGCACACATGACATCTCTTTCATCAGGAACTTCCCAAGTTTACAAACGTTCAGCTTCCCAATCTTATCCATCTTTTATCTACACTAAATAACTTTTTGTTAAACCTTTTTCAGACATCCATGTTACAGTCAATGTGATCAATAACAGTTGCTTAGAGTAAAAGAAAGCTAAAATGTGACATAAGGTTCATCACATAGAAACCCAAAAACAATGCTTAAAAATGCTTTTATTTAATTTTTCAGATTTTTTAAGGAGTGTTGATAGGCATTCAAATAATACTATGGTGGGCTTTATGAACCATACTGACGGTATCTGGGAAGCCTGACGCCACATTACCTTTTTCCTGATGTTCACCAGAAGGAAGGGATTTTGGGAACATTATTCCAGTGGTCTTTTACTTACGGGTAAAAAGAGTTCCAACATACAGTGTAGTGATTAGAGTTGGCAATACTTCCTGTTCCCGAACTCGTATAGTATGGTCCATAAAGCCCACCTTGGAAATCAAATATTTGAACGCCTATAACTCTTTTCACCCCTCCCCTAAAAAAAGGATATGAAAGTATATTTATGCATTGTTTGAACAGAACAGGGGCATAAAGCTGGCTACCGTTGTATAAGCAAAATGTTCTTGAGTACAGCGTAAAACATCGATCAAGTAAAAAAAACATAATGACTTTATATCTCATCTAAATAGCATTTTCTTTATATGGTTTTGGTGGCTATAGGTTCATATTTTAGACCTAGCTCAATCTTGTCTGGCATTCATATATGTCAACGATCCGCCCATCGACAGTCACAATTAAAGGGGCTAAACAGACAATTTTTTTAAAAAAAAAAATCCCCCAAATCCATGATCAAATAAAATTTTGTGTATTTACCAAGATGAACATGGGATCTTATGTGATCTATCAGGTCGTTATGCAGATTTCCACAATAGCAATGCGTGAAGTGACGTCACTTGGTTTTGTAACCCGCATGAATTACGGCAGGAGACACATACACGGAAATAATTTCACGAATAGGCACGTTACTATGGTAACCTATCGTATTGCACACTTACTATGTAAAACTAACGACAAAAAAGAGTAAATATTTTATAAAACCTCAGCCAAAAGCTGCAAAGTAAATTTGAAAATGTGAATATTGCAATATTGCAAATATTCAAAGGTGTTCTTTATTGTTTAACGATTTACTCTTTTTCAGCGCGAACATTTGGTTGAAGTTCTAAATAGGCCTTTATACGCTTGGCCGTACGCATACACAACACATTTAAATTTAGACCAGGAAGACAAACTCCCGACCTGATTTTGTTGGTAGAATAGTACATGAATGTATACGTCCACGTACATTATGATTTTAAGCAATGTCATCTACACGCAGAACGGTGTAAGCGTGTGAAGATGACGGTCCATGTAATCCGGGGCGAGTTATTCGCTTTGGTGTGTATATTTATACTTGCAAAAATTGCCATAAGTCAAGGTGAGTTCTTTTGCCACATTATAGATTTGGTTAATCACATATTTTACTGAATTGATAAACTGGTTATATCACTCTTTCTGTAAGTTTCTGTAAGCGTATGGAATAACTTCAATTTGCACTATACCCCTCTACCCCGCTCCCTCCCCTCCACTGCTTACCTTGGGTATGTGTGTATCATTAGTGTTTTATTTATTTACTTATTTATTTATTCATTCATTCATTCATTCATTCATTTCACTGGTGTTTTACTCCGTACTCAAGAATATTTCATTTATTTGACGGGGGCCAGCAATATGGTGGGAGGAAACCGGGCAAAAACCAAGGAAACCCACAATTGCTGGTAGACATTGCCACGTACTGTACGTCCTGAGTGTTTTAAGTCGCACAACTAATCATGTGCCGCCCTCGTATAAGTGAGATATAGTTATACACTAATCACATCAATAAATAATCTTGGGTACAGTGATTTATTAGGACATGTAGATCAGACTGGTGAATATATATACATGTACACGTAGGGTATATCCAAACCCTCAATAGAACGTCCGCTTCAGCAGACGGTAGATCCAGGGTAAACCCCGAATCGGGTCACACTTCACGTCCTCCTTTGGATCATAAAGGGGCCAGTGCAAGGACTGGTTGACTGGTATCAGTATAATGGTTCAGGAGGTGCGGCTTACTTGCCTTCGTTAAGTCGTCTCAGTGAAGCAACACTAGATAAAAAAACGGTGGAAATCCGTCCTGAAACAAAGAGGCACATTACATGCACTCTACGTACTCTTTCGTCATCATATTGGGTCTTCCAAGCTCTCATTCCCCCATAAACTCCGGGCCCTCAAATCTAAAATTATATTGACTAATGTATGTAGAGGTTGCTATCTGCTTCTACATGTGTACTATTATCAGTAAGGAAGACTGCGGTTTAATCCGGGGGACTGGAAATTTGAAGATTCTCTCTCTTTCACTGTTTTCGGGGCGGTAGTTGTATCTGAATGCCACACGTTGGATATATATATATATATATATATATATATATATATATATATATATATATATATATATATATATATATATATATATATATATATATATATATATATATATTGTAGTTATAACCAAGGGCATTTAACATATCTAAAAGCCACAGTTTATATAACAGGTACATATTAGAGCCTCCCTGGCCTAGTGATTAGCGCGTTAGAGCTGAAGAATGACCCGGGAGACCAATGCGGTCGCCGCGAGATCAAGTCAAACTCATGTTGGCTTTCTCTCCAGTCTGTACAATGATGGTCGTCATGGTGTAAGTGAAATGCATATATTCTTGACGTTATACTGCAGTCACTTAATATGAATACACATATGAAAGGTCACATGATCAGCCAATAATAACCCATAATGCATAGGTACATTTATACGAATCGGCTTGTAGATATTGTAAAAACAACCATCTAAGTCTACTTTTGATGATGGCAGAGCAAATTCTGAAAAACAGATTTACAAAATGACATCCATTCCCGGAGCTCTTACATTTCAACTTTACAGGCTGAGCTCACATGTGCGTAGTTCCAATAATAACAGGTAAAGCTGTGCAAGTATAAAAGACCATAGCCGCCATCGCTCCGTAACACCGGAGCAAGCGAACCACGAGGTTTACATTTTTTGTAGTGTCTTGTCGAGGCCAATATTTCAAAAGGAGAGATGGTCCAAATTTGACGTTGACACGGAGCGTAAATCTCCGTTCCAAGTATTTATAAAAACGGCGGGACGAAGGCCGCAAAGGGTTTCCATACACAGCACAATAGGTGGGGTGCATCAACCAGGTGACCCAGATAAACTCCGCAGTAAAGATTGAAGACGTTTCACCTTAACTGACAACCTTAAACTACACAGTAAACGTTTACTGAAGCTTTTGAATTGAGTTGAACTGAATGTTTATTCAACATACGTAAATATATGTATAGTGACATATCTCGTAAATGGCGGGAATAAAGTCCGAGGGACTTGTATTATCCCTGACTCATTATTATCAAATAATAATAATACATGTTTGGTGAGGAGCGAGCATTA
This sequence comes from Liolophura sinensis, assembly GCF_032854445.1. NCBI lineage: Eukaryota > Metazoa > Mollusca > Polyplacophora > Chitonida > Chitonidae > Liolophura > Liolophura sinensis. The sequence continues at coordinate 11,992,127 of NC_088307.1, forward strand.
GTGAACAATTGTATTAAGAAAAAAGAAAAAAAAATTCAATTGGAAAAAACTTACATAGAAATGTAACACTATAAACTAAGTTAATAGTGTGAATAATATTTTGTGTGACACCTTCTGTCTCGTAGTTTGTATGACTAATGTGGATCAAATATGGTTAATTTAAAAATCTTTTAACCTGGATTTGAATAAAGACGTGATGTTGATTACTTTGAGGTTTGGACGAAGCCTATTCCACTTCCTTAGGGCTTATGATCTGATGAAATGTGTGGATAGATTTGAAGTTAGGAAACGCACACGGGGATAGAAAGAATAGGATCTGGTTGGGTAATTGTGAACATCAGATTGTCTTTTGAACAGCTTTGTAAATTTGTGAGAAAGAGAGAGTGACTGGTGAGTGAATTTGTGTGCGAGTAGCAAGGATGAGTATCTGTGTATTTGTGCAAGTGGGACAATTGTGAGGTTCTTAAATATTCGAGCCGCATGATCTAGTCTGTGATCAGGCGGATGATGCATTTCTGAAGAATTGAACTAAGAGATGGAGATGATGTCTTGCATCATAAAACATTTACATAGGAAAGATAAGGGAATATCAGAGAGTGGTACAAAATAAGCAGTGTTTTTTGCTGAAGTTTGATCGAGTCTGTTTGATAATGCCAATATTTCTGGATAATTCCTTACTAAAAAGGTTAATGTGAGATGTCCACGGCAGCCTTGAATTAAAAGAAAGGCTGGCTATTTCAACCCCTCTTAAATATAACGGTAGCGGAAGTGCCTTATTTTTGGATACATTTATATGCATGAATGTTGTTTTACTAATATCAAGGGACAAGAGGTCAGCTGTAAACCAATCGAATATTTTATGCAACTCGTCAGACATAGTGGATACAGCCTCGGCGCTTATAGGCGCATAAGTGCAGACACTTGTATCATCAACAAATAATGTAAAATCCAGAATATCTGACGATGCTGTGATGGCATTAATGTGCAATAAAAATAACACAGGACGTAGAATGGAGCCTTGGGGAACACCACAATCTACCTTACGGTCTTTTGACATATTTTCATCAAAGTGAACTGATTAGGATCCCCCAGATAGATAGTTCTCAAACCTGTGAGCGGTGTGAGCTCGAACTCATAGTATTCGACTTTTTGTAGTAGGATTTTGTGGTTGACAGTGTCAAAAAGTTTTTGACAGATCAAGGAAAGTCACGACAGAATGTTGTTTGGCGTCTTTGGCAGATGCGAGGTAGTTGTATAGAGTGCAATCCGCGTGAGTGCCCAGTTCTAAAACCAAATTGTTTGGGCGAAATGATGTCGTTGGCTGTCAGAAAATCATTCATCATGTTCACATTTATTTTTTCCATTATTTTGCTCAGACTAGGTAATACCGAGATAGGACGGTCGTTTGTGATTTTATTGGCGTCACCACATTAAAAGATGGGGGGAATTTTTGCACATTTCAACAAAGACGACATATATCCCGACATAAGGGACAAGTTAACTATATGTACAAGGGGAGATGAAATATCTTTTGCAACAAGTTTGACATCAGACAGGCAAATGTCATCTAAGCCTTGAGCTGATGTCTTTAGACTGTGTATAACGGTTTCAACAAGATTAGGCGAGATAAGAGAAAAGTCTGAAAAATGTTCAAGGCTTGGAGGTATCTTAGCATCAAGACTGGAACTAAAAAGTCATTAAATCTATTGCAAATGACACTTTTGTCTGAAACAGATAACTCATAAATATTAAAACATTTAGACATGTTCTATCATTTACCACGTCCCATTAGATCATTCATTACTTTCCAAGCTCCTTTGATATTGTAATTTTGGTCGTTTAGTTTTTTTTCCCAAGAAATCCTTTCGCGAAAAACAGATAAAGTTGTTCAGTTTGTTCTTGTACGTCCTGTATTTGACGCGAGTCGGTATATCAGAAGATTTCAAATACTTGCGATGAAGTTTGTTCTTCTCGAATACACACTGTAAAATGCCTCGTGTGACCCAAGGTTTGAGAGTATGGGTTGATGGGCTGTCTATGGTCACGACAGGAAAGCATTTGTCGTAAGTTATGGATAATTTCCCAGTAAAACAGGACAAAGCATCATTAACACTATCCGATGATAGAACGTCATGCAAGTCTATATTTTGACATTTTCTTTAAAGAGATTGACTTGTTCTGTAGTCTTTTGGGGAAAAGAGTAAGTTGGAAAAACACATTAGTCGAGAAGATATTTAATATAGGGAAGTGGTCAGACATATTTGTTAAAAATATACCGGAGAAATTGCGTTGAGGATTCAAGTTGATAACGATCTTATCTATCCATGGGTAGCATTTGTAATGGAAAGGAAAAGGAGACTGCATTAATTAAAAAAAACATTATTTACCATCTTCTGATGATAAATGGCTATCACACTTTAATAAGTTTATATTGAAGTCACCTAAGATGATACATTTTTTGTTTGCGGGCATATTACGAATGGTTGTTCTTAGTTTTTCATTAAAAAAACACACGTTTTTGTCGAAGGCAAACTGGTTTTAGAAAAGTGTGGTGTGCTATATTGAGGGAGCTACCCACAACTACCCCATACCACCAGATAATGCATCAGACTTCATGTGTAAAAGCATTGTCATCACACTTTTTATCAATTCCTCCGAAATGTAAATTATCTCCGACTATACCGTCCCTGGTCCAAGGTTTTTTTCCTGAAGGTCACGCTTTACTACAGAAAGTGCTTGCATACTGGATTTAAGTTTTTTTTAATTCCTCTGTGTGACATCCTCTGAACTTTGTTCATAATTTGAACGATAGAGTCAGTATGCTGTAGACTAGAAATGAAAGACTGTTGAGTTCTTGAGAGAGGCGCTCAAGTGAACTTTGCTGAGTTGCATGTTCCTTGTATCGAGTTTGTTGAATGTCACTCACCGAATTCACCATTAACTCACGGAACTTTTTGTCTTCGTCGCGTTGTTCCACGACCTGTTCATTCTAGACTATCACTTCTCTCTCGTCCCCAGGATCACTGCAGTTTAGACCTTTAGACTTTTGTTAGGGTTGTCCGATTTCTGAAGCTTGTGCGGCATGGTGATGGTTCTTGTTGTAGTTCTAAGGATTTTATCTAAGTTGTCCGATTTTTGAGGCTTTGGTGGCATAGTGGTATCAAGCGTGTCCCAGTATGTATGGCTAGGGTACCTTCTGTTCACTGAACATTGTTGAGCGCTGCTGAGCAGTGCCGCAGCTCCACAGTAAAGCACGTCCTCACCCAAGCATGCTTCGGCCAGAGTATGAAGTTTTGATTTATATATTTATTTGTTTTATGGCGTATTCAAGAAAAATTCACTTATACGAAGGCGACCAGAGTTATGGTGTGAGGAAACCGGGAAAAGTACGAGGGAAGCCCACAACCATCCGCAGGTTGTTGAAGATTTTCTCACGTACGGTCGGAGAACGGAACATTTTGTGTTGATTTGCACGTTTATTTATTTATTTATTTATTTATTTCACTGGTGTTTTACGCCGTCCTCAAGAATATTTTACTTATTATGGTGGGAGAACATATCCCGGGGGAAACAGATAACGGGCTAAGCATTTTATGAAACAGTACAAGTATTTACAAGATTTACCAAAGGGTGTGCTTGATCTGTGGAATTTGTAGCTGGCAAGATGATCTACTGATATATACATGCATATGTAAAATAAAGCAGTCAAGGGATAGCACGGTTATGTATTGAAAAGGAACATATAATTGGGCTGAGAAAATGATACTGCTAAAAGAAGACATCTACCTGGCGATAATGAAAGATTACTTCAGTCTGAGTTTGAAATATGTGGAACTGTGAGGAAGAATTTTATGTGTTATGGTGAGAGGATTGTGTCCTGTTTTGAGGCGATGGTTACCGCCACCAGAACTATTAAAATTAGAACTGTTAACATAAAGGTTCGATCAATTTGTCTTCGAGGTGTCATGTAACCATACCGGTTGATCCTTCGATATTCCGTGTTTTCGTAATGAATAAATTACTTCCCTGTTGATGGATTATCCCCCCTTGACGGCAGTTATCGGTTCATCTAATGTCATTATCATTTGGAAGTACCAATGAGATGGAATTTAAACAACCATTGTGATGAACTGTGACTAATCTGCCTGTTAAATTTCTTTAACTACATTTGAATCATTGCAGTGTGCTTCTGTGCGTTGAGAAATTGACAAAGTAAAGGGCAACGTTTTCCATAGTCCCATATGCATTAAAGTGACAAAATTTCGATTTTCAAACAAATTCTGATTGCGACATCTTAAGAAAATATTAAAGTTCGCTCATAAACTAAATCCCTCTCGTTGAAATGAAAAACATTCATTGATTCCGAGACCGAAAAAGTCCTGTCGTTATTTGTATTCAACACCAAGAATATCTCATGAATATTCAACCGGAAGTTCACCATGCACTAACTAAGCGATTTCTCTGTGCTTCGTGAGACCCTTTTCTTTCTTCAGTGTATTGCACCGTTCAAACTGACCACCCATTACAACGCTAGACTTGCTTGTCAACCTGTCGAGCTCTTTTTCTTGCCTCTTTTTGGCCGATCCTGCTACGAGCCAGTCGTAAGTACTTCTTTTATGTGTGTAAGCAGCTATGTTTGTCTACATCTGGGGTTTACTGAGCGCCCTGCGCATGATCCATTTCCTTTGAACTGACAACATTTCATTTTAATTTTTGGCAGATTTTTGAGTTTTCAGGGGTTTTTTTGGTCATTTTTAAACATTCACTTAACGTATAATACGGAGGGTTTTTTTTCATTGAAAAAGGAAGTAACCTATGTATTATAAAAATATGGAATAGGCTTCGTAATCCCCTTTGCTTAATAGCAGGTAGGAAGGTTACACGGGCGCATTGATTTTCCTTAGAATATATGTAGTGAATCTGTCAACTTCAATTTGAAAAATATATCCCTTAACTTTTATCGAACTATGGCTTATCTCTTATAAGCGTGCATTTTATTTCTTAGTCTTGACTCTGACGAAACGAACATGAACATAGAAACAATTACATAGAGGTTTTGAGTGTTTCGTCCCTTGTCTTAAACCGAACAAGCGTGAATTCACAATAGCTGCGAATTCTTTACATCCTACGTATAACATTTCGTTATGGGCAAGTTAACTGTCCAAGTCAGAAGATAGTATGTCAAAATTTTGCTGATCAGAATTCTCACAGATGAAAGTATGTGGTCGGCGGGTGAAGGATAGGGGACCACTTTATTGTATTAATGCGACAGCATACTCTTTACAGCGCTCTCTATACTCTTGCTTTACATCACTGTCAAGTATTATCTTTGGATACCATAAAAATACTTTAGGTGTCCGTTGGAATGAAGAGAATTCACATGAGTCAGCTAAAAAAAAAACATGATATCTAATATCTAATTTTTTGACATCACTTCCTACCTCATTATGGTGACGTCAATAAACTTAGTGTTGTTCAAGAATTCTGTGTGAAAGAGCGGGCTATGGTGAGATGCAACCTATACCACACCACAGATTGATATTAACACTTCGTTTGAACACCTTTGAAGGTTAATCAACAATAACTCAGTTAATTACCTTAGCCCCTGCGGTTATATTAAGTTATCTGTCTGTCTGTCAGTTTATCTGTGTGTTAAGAACTTAATGGAACAAGTTATGCGCGGATTTAGATAAAATCTGGCAAGCAGTATGACCTTGCGGCAGGTATTAAATTTTTTCGAATCTAGTACATTTCTAGCCGTTTTTTTACCATTGTCTGTCATGAACTTTATGGGAAAAAGTTGTGCAAGGATCTCGGTGAAACCCTTTGCTTCTGGCACAAGAACCAATCCATTTCACTTTGGGGGTGATCGGAAAATGAATCCAGATCCACGATTTTTTTGCCGAATCTTCACCAAAACAGGATATGGTAAAGAAGTTATGTAAGGTTTGTGATGAAATTCTCTACACAGTTTGTCATTGGCACACGAACTAATGCATTACAGTTAGGTACTTATCTGGATCTGGACCCGCGAATCCAAGAATCTGTTAAGCACATCTTCTGTCTGTCTCTCCGTCAGCATTTTTAAGGATAAACGTTACGCACGGCCTTGGTATAGGCACCAAGCCATAAAATTGTAGTGCTGATCCCATATGAATGCAGGTTCCGGTATATTCTAAACGATTTCTCACAACTGATTGAAAAGGGAAAACATGTGTCGGCCACTGGTATGTAGTTTGGGAATTTAAACATTTAAGTATTGAATAATTATTCGTTTTTTTGGAGTTTAAGTAGAACGTTCTTTGTGTGCATATTCCCTTGTAATTTCCCTGCTTTTTAGGTCAGATATGTGGTCTCCAACGATGTGGTCATAAAGCCAGTTGCAAAAGAAATCAGTGTAAATGCCAACATAGACGAGATGTCTCCGAAACAAAGATCATAAATAGCCGTAGTGTTTTCTACTGTGTTGGTGAGTGTTCATCTTTGGCAGCTAATACATATATGGCGATGGTGCGTAGCATTGCTAAACAGCAATTGACGCGTTTTTCCACTGGTTTATTCATAACAAGAGCATGGTGTCGAATAACGGGAAGTGGGTGTTAACCAAGTATGAAATGAAAGTCACAGCTTAGGAACTGACGTAAGTCGAAGAGGAAGCAGATTTGCACATTAACAAACACCTGACACTTTTTTAGGCATTTATTGTTACATCTATTGTAAATTCCATGACAACATATACAGTGAAGAGAAACCTCAACATGGTAAATGCGTTTAAAACGCCTCTGGTGTATAATTTACCAAACAGTGTATGAGATTCGACTATGTGATTCTATCATGTAAATAACCAGTAACCTTTAGAACTTTCCAACCCTTTTTGTGATTGAAGAAAAGTGCCGCAGGAAGGACCCTCCTTGCCCAGTGAACACCACTTGTGTGAAGGTAGACAGTCGTCCAAAGAAGTACCGGTGTAAGTGTGTAGCTGATGCGGTTCAGTCTTCAACAGGACAGTGTCTAGGTAAGTCGTGACTACAGAAGCCCATTAGTGTCATGGGGAAAATATTGGGGGAATTCGAAAAGTCGTAATTAAGATAATATTCTCGTAATTAGGAGAAAATTTTCTTTTAATTAAGAGAAAATATTTCTTTTAATTCGGAAAGAATATCTTGTGATTAGACTTTTTCTCCCAGAATTTTTGTCTCCATGGCACATGTACATCAAAAATGAGGAAAAAAATGTGATGTAATGACTCATTTTCATAAAGGCTTCCATTTAATCTAATTTTTTTGTAAACTTTCAGTTAAACAACTTTGCCTGTATCTGGTTATAATGACTTGTGCCAAGAGTCTGGGTGTTTGAACGCAAATGTTCGTGTCCTGCACTGGCAAAAATTACATAACATCACGACACACGAGAATAAGCCATAAAATAAGTGGTTAATAAGGATTCTTTGCCGTTACCTTAGCTTGAATAGGCCAAGAATTTTATACCCGTTAAAATGTAGAAGTGAGGCAAGTCCCCATCACAAGTCTCCTACCTTAAGATTTTTATATTTTGTGGCAATTGAGCATTGCTTTAATGCGGAATAATAAGCTCAAACCACAAGTCCATTTGTGTACACGTAAGGGGGCTCCATGGTCGATGTGGTTAGCGCGCCAGCGCGGCGCAGTGACCCAGAGGCCTCTCACTAATGAGGTCGATGTGAGTTAAAATCCAATTCATGCTGTCTTCGTCTCCCGCCGTACGTGAGAATGTATGCCCGGTTTCCTCCCACCATAATGCTGACCGCGTAGAAATGAAATATGCTCGAGAATGGCATACCAACAATCAAATAAATAAATAAATATTTACATGTATAGTGTTTTCTATCAAATGTTAGAAATGCACAGTCCATGGGGAATTGTCTAATAATATTGATAAAAAGATCTGTGTTTTTGTATAAGGTCAAAATGTTGTGTGAAGTGACACAGAGGATATGTGCTATATGGTTCGAACGAGTTATGTGACGGGGGAAAATTGTCGCTAAACAGAGCGATTATACTGTGTTCATTGCTTTCTTAGTTTCTGTCAAAAAAAAACCATACCCGGTGTATCATCAACTGTAACTGTTCATTTGATAACGTAAGCGAATTCAATGGTCGTAAAAAACTGACACCGTGAAACTAGCCTCGCCATCATTTCAAACGTGTGGGCTTCCGTGGCCTGGTGGTTAGAGTCCTGTTGCAGCGCATCGACACAGGAGCCTCTCCAGAAGCCTCTCACCAATGTGGTCTCTGTCAGTTAAAGTCCAGTTCATGTTGGCTTCCTCTCCTCTCATACGTGGGAAGATCTACCAGCAACCTGCGGAAGGTCGTGGGTTTCCGCCTTGTTCTAGCTGCCACAATGCTGACCGATGTCATATAAGTGAAATGACCTTGAGTTCGAAAATTAAATCAAATCAGTCAATACATTACAAATATTATTTTTTTTATATGTATGTGAAACTGTTCAGATTGAAATGAATAAAGTTATACAGTGACAATATTAGGTAAAGTGACACAGAAAGTATTAAATAAACAAAGCAATTATACTGTGTTTACAGTCGAGACGACCACACCCGGTGTATCATTAACCACACCCGGTGTATCATCAAACAAACCCGGTGATTCATCAACCACACCCAGTGTATCATTAACCACACCCGGTGTATCATCAAACAAACCCGGTGATTCATCAACCACACCCAGTGTATCATTAACCACACCCGGTGTATCATCAAACAAACCCGGTGATTCATCAACCACACCCAGTGTATCATTAACCACACCCGGTGTATCATCAAACAAACCCGGTGATTCATCAACCACACCCAGTGTATCATTAACCACAACCGGTGTAACATCAATTTTCACTGATTCCACATTTACGACTGTCACAGCGACACAAGGTAAGCAAATTCAATGACCGTAAATATTGATCTAGTTGTGCTACACTCTCTCCATCATATCAAACCTTATTCCTTCTATATATTTTTAAAACTATAAAGTTCTTCGTTAACAACCTGTACCACTTACAAGTGTAGCACAGCAGACTTCGGAAGTGCGATCACTCGTCCACCCTCAGATTGTTAATGTAGTACTTTCGTTTTAAGCGTAAATTTTAAATATTATATGGCATGTGTGGTCTGCCAGCAACCAGCAGATGGCCACCGTTGTATAGACGAATATGGCGTGAAACACCAATCAATAAAAAAATAAGCAAGTGTTTTATGTTTTGGGACCGATTATAAAAATGTGCATGTGTGGAGAATAAAAATCGTCAGATTTGTATTTAGCAAGGTGTTCGTATAGGAAAATGTTACACTTTTTGTTGTTAACTGCCCAAGATATGTTATCTTTAGGAAAAAAGGCCTCAATCTAACATTGACTTCGTATGATACGTGAAGGACATGATTTCGAGCTGAGACTTCTGTCTGCCTCTTGCATCAGTTTGGAATTGGTAAAGATGATGAACCATTTATATAATAACATGTATATTGTCCCAGAATTCTAAACTGTCCTTGCTTATTTATGCCCTGAACCGTAAATTCAAGTAGTTTCAGATTTAGATATTGACACCAACACAACGTTACCAATGAACGGGCATAGCAGAGCGGTAAACATATCGGACAAGGAGACGGGTATGTTGTGCGAGTCTGAATAAGGCAGGCATACTTTTATAAGGAGTTTGGTCTATGACACTTCAATTCAGTCTGTTGGGCCAGTTTGTTACGATTCCAAACTCATTCATTTATTATATATTTATTTGGTTTGCTCAACACCATACACAATTGTCAGTACTTGAGACGATCTTGCAGCATCCTGTCGATGGTCGTGGGTTTCCGCCGGGCGCTGCCTGGTTTCGTGTCACCAAAATGCTGGCTGCCGTCGCGAAAGTGAATATTCTTGACTATGGCGTAAGACACCAAACAAATAAATATGAATGGTCTGTTTGAGAGAATAAACTCAGTTTGTTTAACATGTTGACAAGTGACACTTTGATAAGGCGATTACGTTAGGCGTCACACTTTGAAGTCATATACATTGTTTATTTTGTGATCATTTTTGCCGTTCGTTTTTTAAAATCCTCTTCAGGCACAAATTCCGCGGCACTCACAGCAGGCTTGGTTGTTGGGTTAGGAGGGGCGATTCTGCTGGCTGTCATGGTTTTGGTTGTTGTTGTTCGGTAAGTATAGATTCTCAGGGCTATATATCTCGTGTGAAATTTCCCCCCTCCCCCCCGCCCCAACATACGTAGGTAGCGTATGTCCGCCAATATGTGCATTCAGGGTTGTATTTTGGCATCATTATTGTGAAACAAATACACAAAGTATGCAGCAGCCTAGTGAAGAAATTTGTGCCATTTGTTTCAAAAAAGTATCGAATATTCGCAATGGTTGTGACATCCGGCGAAGTTGGTGTGTCTTCCTGCACTCTGGCTAGTCATTAATTGAATAAACCATGTTAAAAAATACAATGACAAATATTTTACTGACGGACCACATATTGTCCAACACAATAACATATTGTACAACCGACCAACATATTAACCAACCAATCGACCAACATATTGTCCAACCAACCAACTTATTGACCAACAGACCAACATATTGACGAGCCGACCAACATATTGACCAACCGACTAACATGTTGTCCAACCGACCAACATGTTGTCAAACCGCATGCTGGCTTCCTGTCCGGCCGTACGTGAGAAGGTCTGCCAGCAGCCTCCGGATGGTTGCCGGTTTCCCACGGGCTGTTCTGGTTTTCTCCCACCATAATGTCGGCCGCAGTCGTATAAGTGAAATATTCTTGAGTATACCCATTAAATAAATCAATAAATATTGACCAACCGAGCAATATAGGGTCCTTCCGACCAGCATGTTGACCAACCGACCAGCATATTGACCAACCGACCAGCATATTGACCAACCGATAACATATTGACCAACCGACCAGTATATTGACCAACCGACCAGCATATTGATCAACCGATAACATATTGACCAACAGACCAACAAATCAAAATAAAAGGCCCTTACGACAGACTGACCGTTCAACGGAATGACCGACAGACGGACCAACAAACCCATTACAAAGCTGACGGATCGATTGTTCAAAGGACAAACTAATAACCAGACTGACCAACAGACAGACAGAACGGCGGCACCACAGATTGACCCACCACACCACAAACCGACTAACCGTTCTTCAAGTTGACCGACCGTACCACAGATTGACCGGCAGAACAACCGATCAACACTGAAAGGAAAGTTAGGGTCAACGGGTTTTAAAACTCTGAGTTATAAAAATCAACTGAGTAAACTTAGTCATATGGCCAGATCAGCTGAGTTATTAAGCTCATCTGGTTCTGTTGATGACTCACTCGATTAGTGAGACTGGACGAAATGTTATAAAGCTGGGCAGAAAATTATTTACTTTCTAGGAATTTGGGAGAACAGTTACTCTTACCTTTACGACGTACAGTTTATTGATGGGAAGATGAATTAATTTTTCAATATATTGCATTATTTCTCTTTTCTGAAACGGACTGCTATTCATTTGTAATATCCGTGTACCTGTTTTAGAAAGTTCAACATGAACTTTCTGTAACAGAAAACGTAAAAGAAAGAGTGGCGATGGCACTGGTAAGACCATTAAGAAGGCCTTCTGTGGAACGACAAATGACCAGCGAACGCTGCTTACAGTAATGTTTCCGTGTCGGATTCCACGGGTCAAGATAATGCAGCTTGCTCAACAGCTATCGTGCAGACCGACGACTACGAAGAAGTGGATTTGGACAGAAATTCCACATTAAACAACGGTGTGGATGGTGACGCCGCCATGGTAACCAGTAAAAATGATGGTACAGCATGGGCAATGCAAGGTAGCCCACAGAATGCGGAATACACCTTCACCGAACGAGTATCACATTCTGTGTGAAATGAAAAACGCCAATGGGAATGAATGTAGTATTCAGCCCGAAATGAACGGAAACGAAAATACCAAGGGCCTTTCAGGAAAAGGAGGATTTAGTAGAACAGAACGAATACCACATTCTGTGTGATCCGAAAAACGCTAATGGGAATGAATGTAGTATTCAGCCCGAAATGAACGGAAACGAAAATACCAAGGCCTTTCAGGAAAAGGAGGATTCAGTAGAACAGAACGAATACCACATTCTGTGTGATCCGAAAAACGCTAATGGGAATGAATGTAGTATTCAGCCCGAAATGAACGGAAACGAAGATACCAAGGCCTTTCAGGAAAAGGAGGATTCAGTAGAACAGAACGAATACCACATTCTGTGTGATCCGAAAAACGCTAATGGGAATGAATGTAGTATTCAGCCCGAAATGAACGGAAACGAAAATACCAAGGCCTTTCAGGAAAAGGAGGATTCAGTAGAACAGAACGCATACCACATTCGTGTGATCCAAAAAACGCCAATGGGGATGAATGTAGTATTCAACCCCAGTAGCGAAAATCCAAAAGGCTTTCCAGCATAATGTGAATTCAGCAAAACAGAATGAGTACCAAGTTCTGTATGATCTAAAAGCCACCAAGGAAAGCAAAATTCAGCCCGAACAGGAACCAGTACCAAAGTTCTGTTTGATCTGAAAACCACTGATGAGAGTGAAAGAAGAATTCAGCCAGGAAGCCAAAGCTCCAACGTCTTTCAGGAGAATGTGGATTCAACGCAACAGAACGAGTACCATATTCTGTGTGATCTGAAAACCAACGATGATAATGAAAGCAGTATTCAGCTCGAGATGACAGCAAGCGAAAATCCCGAAGTATTTCAGCCAGAAGAGAATGACTCACCACAGCAGAACGTATACCATATTCTTTGTGATCTGAAACCCGCCACTAAGGGTGAAAACAGTGTTCAGCCCGGGATGACCGGAAACAAAAATCCCGAAATCTTACAGGCAAATGTGCACGAATCAACAGAGAAGAACGCATACAATATTCTCTATGATGTGAAACCCGCCTCTGAGAGTGAAAGTAGTGTTCAGCCAGAGATGACCGAAGCGAATATCCCCAGGCTTTCCAGCAAAACGTGGATTCTACAGATGTACTCCATCACTGACTCTTCGCCGAGAGGTCACAATTCGCCACCAGGTGTCGCTTTCCAGAGTAGATTTGGGCGAGAAGAGGGAGAGTATGACGAACTTAAACTGCCGAAAGTTTGAAGGAAAGTGAAACTGTTTTGTTCAGGTGTATATTGTGTTTGGCTCCTGAAATCACTCTGATACTTTATGAAAAACTTCTAATAGTGAAATGAACAACTGAAGTGACAGTTTGTGAGCTTTTTGTGTATGCTAAGCGCCTTCTCATTTTACTAAAATCTACTAGAGCTGTTGTAAAGATCCGAGGAGGATATTGTCTAAGGCAGTTTTCTACAGAGCACGGTTCAGCGTGGGCTTGTCAGATTCTCCTCTTGATTCTTCTGTTGAATTCTTAATTCGAGCGCACTCACTTGTGTTCAATTACTTGTGTTAATATCTCAGCTGGTACATGTTTATCTGGATTTGTACATTTATAAAAACGACGAGGTCTTTCCCTATCGTCTTTTGCATGACAATAGAGAAGACTAATAGCAAGACTAATAATGGACAATGGAGATGACCAGAGGTAATTTCGATATTTTTAGCTATCGATTTGTGGATGGCAATATTCCAGAAATCCCTGAATGTATGATGTATACATATCTCGCCTATAGTCGCATAAGCCAGAGTGAGTACTAACATAGTCAATTTATTTCTACGTCACAAAACATGTTTGCTTAAACTTTTCCGTCAGGACCTAGCCATCGAGCGCCATCATTTAAAGTTTCATACCTGTTGCCGAATATACCAGCCATTAATTACAGCTTACAATCATATTGTTGAATATTTATGACGCTATAAGCTTGGGTAACGCATGCGTACATCTACTTCCGCTGAACTCTGAGTAATGAGCCGCATAAATATGGATTAGTTTTTATGTTACTGCTGCTGTGTTTATATAATAAAAGCGTAATTGAGTTATTGCATACCTTTTCTTTATAACAGGATATTCTGTATAATACAAATGTTATTTGCAAAACATTTAAACGTGTTGTTGTTCAGTATCAACGAAGGGATCCTTATAATACTTGATGTAAACATAGAACAACGAGTTGCATTAAGTTTTAAAAAGGACATTAAAGTTTTCGAATATAGTTTCGAAGTTTCAATGTCATCCACGCTCACGTAATATGAGGCACATGCTCTCCGGCCGCAGGTGAGTCGGGAGGTGTTCCAGCAACCTGCGGTTGGTTGTGGAACTACTCCCAGCTTTGTCCGGTTTTCTTCCACCATAATGCTAGCCACCGTTGTATAGGTGAAATATCCTTGAGTACGGCGAAAACACTAATTTAAATAAATGAGTCAAATAATAAAGTCACCAGCTTACAGCACAAAATCTCAGACACGGCGTCGACATATTATAACATTCCACTTCGCTCACCTCGGTAAGATATAAGATATTTAAATCTAGTCTACATTAACATTAATTGATTTGCATATTTTCTAGGAGTGCTACAGATAAGAGACGTTGAGGCACCGATGGCTTATTTGGCAAAGCGCACGTTTCGGGGAAGGTAGATCCAGGGTCAATCCTGGGTAGGGTCACACCGAAGACCTTAAAGGACGAAGTACCTTTCTCACTGGCGTTCAGTATTAAGCGGATATTGCAACGGCTAGTTGATTCATATCCGTATAACAGCTCGGGTGGTGTGGCTTAGATCTTTTGCCCTCGGTAGGTCGTCTTAGTGAAGAAGCACTCGATTAAAGAACAGTGGGAAATCCGCCCTGCAACAAGGAGGCACAATAAATACTCTCTACGGACGCTTTCGTCGTCATATGACGTCAAAATTGTTAAGTACGACGTCAAACCCTAAGCACTCACTTGTTATGTACGTTTAAAAATTACATGATACGCTTCAAAAATTAAAAAAGAGCGCACTGTATACACCTGAAGATTTGTACGTAGGCATAAGTTCACGAAAGGTAGAGTTCGTGAGAGAATTAAAGCAGGCAGTCCTGTCAAAAAGTATTTACAAATGTCTGGTTTCAATACAACATCGACCGTCAGCGAAGTCTGTTATGTTAAGGTATTATCGAGGATCCAGTTTCTGACCTACATTATACATTGTACAGGTCTGTGATTTCGCGAGTAAATTGAAGTTCATACAATGGCATACAACGATGATAAGAACAGTTAACAACATATGTACAGAAACATTTCAGGTTTACACTATATACTGTCAATAGTTATTACTGCAACCTATACTGCTATCAAAACTTCTCTAGGCCTAAAAGGTAAAGATAGCTGTCAGTGAGCGAATTATTGAAACAAACCCGAAACCAGTTGATGCGAAAGAAATAAATATATTAACTTTAATCAGTTTTATTCCTCTTCAGGGAGAGCTGAAATAAAATGTTATGACAAGTCCGTAAGTCCTAAGCAATCTACATGTGGACCTACAACTACAGGCCTACTTGTAGTTCTATATGCAACTACAAAGGACAGATTTATTAATTTATTTATTTATTTATTTGTTTGATTGGTGTTTTATGTCGTACTGAAGAATGATTCACTTATAAGACGGTGGCCAGCATTATGGTGGGAGGAAACCGGACAGAGCCCTGGGAAACCCACGATGAAGCGCAGTTGGTGGCAGACCTTCCTGCAAACGGTCACGGAGTTTCTTTGTGATGTCCTGGCGTCGGAGTGTGTAATAACAAAAGGGATATCTAACTCTAGCGAGGAAAATATCACTTTTATCGGTAAAGGAAAACCTGACATTTCACCTTATAAAAAGAATAAAATGTTTTTCTCATTGAACACAAAAATTTCATTTTTTAAATCCTTGCAACAACTGGGGATCATGTGGCCTTTGGTAATATATCAGGTCGTTACACAAAATTCCACAATAACAATACATGAAGTGACGTCACTGGGGATTTACAACCCTGCATGAATTACGGCAGGAGACACATACACAGAAAAAAATGCATGAATAGGCACGTTGCTATGGTAACCCAACGTATTGCACACGTACTATGTAAAACGTAGCTACAAAGAAGAGAAAATATTTTATAAAACATCAGCCAAAACTGCAAGGTGCATTCGGAAATGTGATATGCTCAACAGCGCATGCCTTTTCAAATATTCAATGATACTCTTCATTGTATACAATTTCCTCTTTGTCGGCCGAGACGTTTTGTAGAGGTTCAGAACGCACGCATACACAACAGATTTAAATTTAGGCTAGGAAGACAAAACTCCCGACCTGATTTTGTTTGCAGAATACTTCATGTATGTATACGTATCTGTACATTTTGACTGTAAGCAATATCGTCTACACACATCGTCTGCACACACAGCGGTGTAAACGGGTCAAGATGGCAGTTCATGTAACATGGGGAGGGTTATTCGCTTTGGCGTGTATAATTGCTAAAACTGCAATAGGTCAAGGTGAGTTCTTTTGCCACAGAACAGATTTTGTTAATTACATATTTTACAAACTTGGTTTACTGGTTATATCACTCTTTTTGTAAGTTTATGTAAGCGTACGGAATAATTCCAATTTTCACTACCCCCGCCCCGCTTCCATCCCCAATAAATCTTGAGTATATATGTATCCTTAGTGTTGTATTTATTTGTTTGCTTCACTGGCGACGGTCGCACAACTGATGATTGTGTGCCGACGTCGTGCAAGTGAAATATTGCTATACAGTATTAAAATGAATCATAATCTTGAGTACAGTGATTTATTAGGACATGTGGTTCAGGCTGGAATATATATATATATATATATATATATATATATATATATATATATATATATATATATATATATATATATATATATATATATATATATATATATATATATATATATATATATATATATATATCCAAACCTTTAATAGAGCGTACGCTTCAGGACACGGCAGATTCAAGGTGAATACTGGGTCACCCTCGAGACATTAAAAGAGGAAGCTGTAACTTCCTTGTTTGGAGTTTAGCATTAAGAGAGTGCTTGACCCTTATCAGTATAATGGCTCGGACGGGTGTATTTCTTGCCTTCTCTATGTCGTCTCAGTGAAGCAGCACTAGATAAAACAGTGGTGGAAATCCGTCCTGCAACAAAAACGCACCATGACATTATGCACTCAAAGGATCCCTTCGTCGCCATGTGATTGAAAAATTGTTTAGTTCCACATTAAACCCCAAGCACTCACTCACTCGTTCACTCACTCCAGACCCTTAAATGTACAATTATATTGACTAATGCGTGTAGAGGGTTGCTGCCTGCTACTACAATGTGTACTATTGTCACTAAGGAAGACTGCGGTTCAATCCTGGAGACTGAAAATTGAAGACCACTTGTCTTCAACAAATACGGTGCGGATATTTAAATGCCATATATATATATATATATATATAATATATATATATATATATATATATATATATATATATATATATATATTTGCGTTGGAAAACATACACACATATATCTATATTGTTGAGTGTGTCGTTAAAATGACATAAATAGATAGAAGAATTTTGAAGACTTTTATGGCCACACTGCGGCGCTGAGCCTCTGACAGAAAAATGCATATCTGCTTATGAATAACGGTTATATTAGAGTGAGTGATAATCCAGGAAGTGAACCATTTTGTATCTCAATTTATAGTTCAGCAATTATTGTAATTGTGACCATAACTCTAAGTGAATATTTAACTTCTACGACCATCCGCAGTTTGCTGCCACACCGATTTGCTCATTTACTGACAACCCAGTATAAACCCGTCACCTTTGCAAGCTGTGAAATTTAAACTTTGTCTATACCTTAGCTAACTGATAATTTTAAAAGCATCTTGGATAACGTCTATTAATAGCTCATGAGCCAGACATGATATTGGTACCACCTGAGGTGGCCAAACCTAATTGGTACTAACATGTTTATAGGTTCAGTAGAAGTAAATTAAGACATGGACTCTCCATAGTGCATCGTGGACTCTCCGTGAATAATATAATAGGACGAATTTAAAAGGGTGGTTTGTATTGTTTGTGGAGCAAAGAAAATTGGGCAGTATACATTTTGTCTGTATTTCATATACTCTGTTAGCTGAATATTCAGTTGACATCTACATTTACATGTAAGATTTGCAAGGTTTTCAGCTAACAGTTTATCAACAGTTAATATGCCCAGCTTTGTACTTCGTTTATGTACACCCATCATAACCCTGAGGTAGATTAGCTCAGGTAAGTAAACGTTCCTGTCATTTCCTTACTTGTTGCCTAAAAACTACAATATTAAAGCAAACATTTGATCAGATTTTTTGACATTCCATCAAGAGTACTGACAACTGAAAGTTGCTGAAAAACACTAAGTTGAAGGACTAAATTATTCCGCAATACTCTTTTCAGAGTGTGAATGTTGACTTTAAAATTAGACCAAAGAAAACAAAACCTTCTTGAGAAGTATATGTTAGATGGAATACTTTTTTTTCAAAATTTTAAAACCGACTAAATTGCCGAATACCGGAGTGGCCTTTTCTGACAAGGATTTCACACAAGGATTGTGTCACTTGATAATATCAGGCTGGTAAACTACTACATTAAAATGCACAGATATACTGGTATACAGCCATACATGCATTAACTGGATAGGACCTAAAGCTAATGATTTCTTAATGGATATATCATTCGTTGATGACGACACTACTGTGCACATAGAGCAGCCAGGCATCGTTCATTGTTTTGATGATAGCTCTGATATTGCGAGAAGATTAGGTTCATGGAAAATTCTACAACAAGCACAGTTCTACAGAAACAGTAGTCTTCAACCAGAAATAGCGGTGTTAATCCACAGTCATTCATTTATTCCTCCAGAAAGTAGTGCGGGGGAGAAACAGAAACAGACTGTAGGAGTTACTGAATGCGTACAATGGATAATCTTTCTTGTAAGGAATGTTCTTTTTCTGAAACAAAAAGTGCTTTGCTTGACAGATTTAACATCAACGTCAAAACGTCCACAAACAATCATGTTTTAGAGTGAGCTGGATGAATTACTTTACTTTGTTTTTCGGATGAGATGAGAAATAGTCTTCATCAAGACAGCTTGACTATACATCAAACCAATGGCTGCCCACTTCCACAGTTCCGTATTTAAAGCCACCATGTAACTAAGACGTAAAATAAAGAAGCAAGATGTTGATTAAACATCCATGGCACTCGCTGACAGAGAAATGAGAGTGTGAAGGACAACCTGAAAGAATAAAAAGTCCTGCAGTTTCCTTTGGTGTTTTGGGTTGCAGAAAGACCCCTTCGGTATGATATTTGGATATTTATACGTGAAAAAATAACCTTGTGTTGCCTTCTGTGTGTCTGTCCGTGGGCACAGTTTTTACCATTGAATCTCTTCCCAAACAACTGCGTTGATTTTTCAATAAATTTACCGTACATCTTGCCTATCATCTGAACTTGTACTTGCTGAGGTTTAATGGAAATCATGTAATTATTTCCATAATTACCCCCATTTAGGACATTACGTAATGGTGCTCTTCGTGTATTGTCCATGCGGCTACATTGGAGGGAATATTTTACTCCCGTTGCGATCCTGAGTACAAAGATGAATTTCATGTACACTGATTTTGCCCTAAAACTCCTGCTAAAGTATTGCACCAATTTTCCTGAAACTTTGTGGATATCTTTCACATCATCTAAACATCTACATGGTTAACAATAATGACATTCCAATTGTTGTTCTTGGTTTCCTTTCAGGTACATAGCGTAATAATGTTTTTCATGCAAACAGCTAAATTGGCAAGCTGAAGACGCACTTCCTTATCGTGATGTTGTATTCAGAATTCTATATTTCACACGCATTATATCTGTGAATATCTGTGAATGTCTGATTATGATATCTGACAGGTCAGTGTCATTCTACCTTATTATGGTTCAGTGGTGAGTATTTGAACGTATCACCTGACTTGAACATCATGCAGGTTTACCAACTGCTCAATCAGATAAGCTACCACTGTTCTCTGAATGCCTTTGTTTTACTATGAGATTAAGTCTCGGTGTAAGTGTATTAATGTAGAATAAAAGTACATTCTTATACAAGGCTGCTGTATATTTACTTTCCCTTATATGGTACACAAACTACAACCAATTAAACTGAATATTATTGGTTTCTGTTCAAAGGTTTGGAACCTGTGGTATGTAACAGTAAAACAAAATGTGGATATGGATCAAAATGTCGCAGAACCACGGAACGGTGTGTATGCCAGTCCGACAACGAGACATTAAGGCGACGGAATGGCAATCCTTTTAGTCTGTTTTACTGCGTGGGTAAGTTAAATACTCTTACATCTTCCTTTATTCACATGGAACATTTCATCATTATTATCAAGAGAAACAGTTTGTTTATTAAACAGTTTTTAGTTAGATTAGATACTAGTAGATAGATTTGTTATCAGCTAAATTTTGTTCCACCAAAAAGCCAACACGCCAAAGAGAACATATTTGATATCATTAAGTACTTAAACCAAGACAACTATTCCAACTCAAGGGGTTTTCTTGGTACTTGACGAGGTGCAGTGGTTTCGCTCTAAGTCTGTCTGGTTTCCTGGACCTAATTTGTATGGCTTGAACGTGGATTAATGAACAATCATAACTCTTGGTATTGTTGATTTCCAGAGATGTCAATCAATAAATCACAACATTATAGATTTATTTATTTATTTGATTGCAGTTTTACGCCACACTCACGAATATTTCACTTATACGACAGTGGCCATCATTACAGTGGAACGACATCATCGACCATCCGCAGGTTGCCAGACCTTCTCGCGTACGACTTGAAAGGAAGCCAGCATGGGTTGGACTTCAGCTCACATCGACCGTATTAATGAAAGGCTCTTTGATCATTGTGAGACTGTACTATAATCCATTTCTTTTAGACAGTCGCTTACATTCATCTGTCTTTAAAATCAGTACTCGCTACCAAGATTACCTTTCTTTAGTGACACATAACAACACACCCTATACACACATTGATATGTTGTACGTTTATATTATTACAAGGAAAATGCAGTTAGAGTAGTTTTTCTGGTGCATTATGTTAAACTCCATCAGCCTGGTTTCAACACCGAGAACTCATTGCCTTGGATGATGTCCAAATTATTCAGAAGTAAGTGACATGCAGGGCAATGGGCGCGGAAAATAATTTGTTTTACAATGGCTTGTTCAAAACTCGGTTATAACAAACTCCACGTAGTAAAACAGCCATACTACTGCCTCAGTGAATAAGCTAATTTGTTTTTATTTTCTACAGAATTTCCTAGCATGCAACTCTAAAACCATACTGCTGTGAGATCATATACTGAAGAAATGAAGATTATATTATACTAAAGTCCGGCAAATAATGTCAGATATGGCAGTTTCAGAAACAGTTCCAGTCAAGTGCATAGGAGATTCGGTACGTGGTGTCGCGCTTTTTCAAAACACACTGAACTCCGTTCAATGTTCAGCAAACCAGTTGCTTTTGAAGAATTGACTAATAATGCCGTAACCCGAAGTAACGCCTTCTTGGTGTCAAAACAAGGCTGATGGAGTTTAGCATTATCAATCAGAAAAATTTTTTTTGCTTCATTTTCTTTGCAGGGATATGTGCATCCAAGAATTGACTAATAATGACGTAACCCGAAGTAACGCCCTCTTGGTGTCGAAACAAGTCTGATTTTTTTGGCTTCATTTTTTTGTAGGGATATGTGCCTCCAACATAGCGATGTGTACAGCTTGTGTTGTTACACTAAAGGCAATTTTGGTTACGAATAAGACTGATTTTACAGACAGATTAATATAGGCAAACGGTTAAAGGAAATAAGCTACAGCAGTCTAACAAACATCATGGAACTTAGGATAAAGGATGCAGACAGTCTAATATAGTTTGGCCTATAAATTGCACGTGCTAGAGGCAAGTTTCACTGTATTTGTATTTGTAGGTAAAGGAGTTACACAATGTGGGGATCTGCTATGTGGTTACAAAGCAGAATGTAAGCAGGACAAGGGATTATGTGAATGTTTATCCAGTAACGAACTACTGACATATCTGATTGACACTTCTCCTTCCCTATGGTTCTGCCTTGGTAAGTTCACCTATTTAGGCATATGTTAATAACGGTCGAAAATGTACATATATTAAAAAAAATGACACACAAAAAAGAAAACACCCCCCCTCCCCCCCAAAAAAAAAAAACAAAAACAAAAAAAAAAAACAAAACAAAACAAAAGTATAGAATCACTGGAAGGGGAAAAGAAAAAAATATAGACAACAAAATAGTCAAGTGAGGGAGCTTATAGAGGGAAAGAAGTGTTGTACATGAACATCAAACCACTTTGTCTGGCTACAAGCTGCTAGGGAATATAGTTTTAATACTTGTTTCATTCTTTGATGAATCTATACTAACCCGAACGTACTGGATACCGTTTGGACCAATTAAAGTAAATACAATCAGGTGTACGCAACCTTAAAGCTTGAAAATATTGTAAATTTGTGTGCTAAGATGGAGATCATCTGAACGGAGAGCTAGAAGCATCCACAAAATCTCAAAAAGGAATTTCTATCCAGCATTATGATAAAAACCCAGGTAAACTCAATATTTATATTCTTACGTTCTTTGTGAAAGAAGGCTTCAAAAACATTAACATCGTTTATACGTATTATCGCTTTGCTGAAAATATGTCAAAAAACAGGGAAAGTTTTGCTGGGTGCTGGAGGATAACAGGCCTTCCGGAGGATTAATGGACGTGAGTTTTCACTCCGTTTGAATGCTGAGTTACATTGCCCAATTTTGCAAATTACAAAATTTCAGATCCCATGACGGAAAGAAGAAATGAACGCTTTTCACGACGGCTGAAATATGTGACCAATAGAATTACATTGCGTTAAACTGTTTGATTCAATACAGTGAAGAAAACAATCAACATTTACTGTGATGTATTCTTTTTATATGGTTGGAGCGAAAACTGAGTGACCAGAACATATGCTGTTCAATACCTCGCCACCCCCCCCCCCCTCCCCCCCAACACCACGCCCCAGATTCCAATGCCTCTGACAAAGAATTCAAAGATAATTCAAAACAATAATAAACTAACTAGGAAAGCAGTCACATTTATCAATATTGTTTAGAATTTCACTGAAAAGCAGAACATCAATACAATAACTTATACCTATAAGCATAACCTGTACCCTATAAAGCAAGGTGGACGACAAATATTAGATTTAGGGTACACAATGACTTATTTGTGAATAAGAATCATATTTAGTGAAATTTGGATAAGTGCATAACTCTTTGTGCCTTAAAAGCCGATTCTTGCTTCTTTCTTTTGCAGAATCTTGCAGCTCTGGTGACAGGAGATGTCCTGACAACACCACGTGTACGGACCCTTCACGCGTTGGCAATTACCGGTGTCACTGTTCACTAGACTCCACACGTTCATCTACAGGGCAATGCCTCGGTTAGTTCAACAGCCAAAAACGTTCTACAGCATATTATTCAGATACAAAATAACAATTTGAATCTGGTAAAAATAACAGAAATAAATGTCTGAGTGAGATCTATCAAGTTATAACAGACACAGCCAGGAAATAGTTCTGTACACATGCGAACATACATACCTATACATGCTTGGACAGAGTACTTAGGAGTGTGTACATATATTGTGTCTTCTTGTGGCATGGACAATCCGCCAAACTGCTGCCGCCACTGAAGTATCATGCCAAAGACACCAGACATGACACCCAACTCAGTGACATTATACTGACACAGGGCCAACCATTCATTTCTAACCTATCAGTATTGAGCACCAAGCAAGACAGCAAACAAGTGCCATTTTCAAAATCTTTGGTATCGCCAGACCGGGTTTGATTTCGGGTTTTCGGACTTCGAGACTGACACTCTAAAACTCAGGGCACGGAAGCGGTCTCATGTGCACATGCTCGTGCCGTGGTAACATAACCTTCTACGGCACATCTTGGGACGCAAAATTCTCTCGTTTAAGATATAAATGATTTTGGTTTGCTGATGTAATATGTTAAAGAACAAGAAAAAAAATCATCACCAAAGCGCAATAACAAGCTACGACGGATGCGTATTTAAAGCATGCATGCATCCCAAGATCAAGAAGAGGAAGTAAACAAACGATTGTCTTTGTTTCAGCTCCAAGTGTAAAGATTACTACCGGTACACCGAAAAACGAAGTCACGGGTGAGAACGGCTCACAAAAAAAAGACAACAATGACACAGGTAGAGTTCTATGGCTTAAGTTCCAGAAAAATATAAATTACTATTTATTGATCGATTATTTATTTACTTTACTGCTCAAAGCCCGAGGAAAACCCACGACCATGCGCAGCTGGCTGGAAAAACTACTATTCATGATCAAGTTTGACTATTGTGAACATTTACCAAAGATTTTTGCCTCAAACGGTACCGAAAACACGAATAATATGACAACAAGAAAAAGACGGAAAACGGCGGCACCCAGGTTATGTCCGGTTAACCCCAACAACAATGCTGGCCGCCGTCACCAATAAATTAAATATATAAATAAATATACGACGACAGCCAGTATTATTGTTGGGAGGAGGTTCGTAAAACAGCTAAATAAAACCTCAACGTTATTTATTTATTTATTTGATGGGTGTTTTACGCCGTACTCAACAATATTTCACTTATACGACGGCGGCCAGCATTATGGTGGGTGGAAACCGGGCACAGCTCGGGAGAAATCCACGACCATCCGCAGGTTGCTGGCAGACCTTCCCACGTACGGCCTGAGAGGAAGCCAGCATTAGCTGGACTTGAACACACATCGACCGCATTGGTGAGAGACTCCTGGGTCATTACGCTGCGTTACTGCGCTAACCAACTGAGCCACGGAGGCCCCCTAAAATCTCAATTAACATGTAAAGTGACTGTTCTGTGTTTGTGTTTTTTTTTAGTCAAATCCTTGATTTTCCAAAAGGAAGATATATCGGGCAAACTTTGTATCAATCTAATGTATATCGATTACACCTGCGTTTTTTTTTTCTTTTCTTTTTTTAAATTTTATTTATTTATTTTATACCAACACCACATTCCATACAATTTTAGACGACGACGACTCTCAGACACTGGTTATCGGTCTGGCTGCTGGAATCGGAGGGGCGGTGCTATTGGTTCTTGTCTTGGTTGTTGTTTGTGTTGTGGCTCGGTACGTCTTTCGACCTCCATATATATATATTTCGTTTCTGTTGGTGCATAAGCATACCTCAGGCCTAGTTCTTTTGTCATGTTTTCTTGTGGTTTTTGATACTTTGACGTGTAACAAATTGCAATTAACATCACCAAAAAATTTGTACCTAATTCTGCTGAAATCATAGAGCAAGGTGTAGATGTTGCTACTTATTAAATAATTACATCATGCAACACCCAGAATAAAACTGTAAGTTAACAAAGGTAAATTGACAAGAGTCCGGATTCCACAGGTTACGTGTGACCATTGGCTAATCACCACACTGTCATCACTGCTCTGGTTCCAGTCTTATTTATACTGTGTTTCATTTTTGGTAAGCCGTGGATGAATTGAACGATAAATCGTATGGTCACTGGCTTAGATGGTTAAAGCACTGGCTAGCTGTGACTCTGACTAATAAAATCGCAAGTCCGAACCCAGGTGCATCTTTAAGTCATGTACCTGGCACAGGGCCTTAAATGTATCGCGGGCACGTTGCAATTCGTCATCATACACAAATAAACCTGTGAGCTGTCATCAGTGAAAATGTCTTGAGTAAACAATTTAACACCAAAGATACATAAATTTTTAAAAAATGTCATTAAATGCAAATCTAAATGGTTGTGGAATGATAATAATTTTGCTCGACAGGAGACGAAAGAGGAACAGGAGCGATAACTCCAGCAAGACTAGCTTGAAGAGGCTGTCCGTTCCTCCCGATCCAGCTAACCGCCATGTATATAGCAGCATCGTGGACCCGCCAAGAACACCTGGCCCTAGTGGCACGGAAAACCTTGCTGGTCCAACGGTTGTTTCCGTTAACAACTCACCTTCTCGACCTAGGACATACGAGGAAGTGAATGATGACTTTGCAATTCCACACAGCACTGCCGAGGTGACCAAAGAGAAAGATGAAACGGAAGCGAGAAATCTCAACGGCCTCTACTCGAATCCCACCATACCCTTCAACAAAGCACAGCAACGAAAAACGTATAATTTGAGTGAAGGAGAAACTCTGCCGAACAATTACAATACTTTATACTATCTGACACGAACTAACACAAGTGAAGGAAGTCTTCAGCCAGACATGATCGGAAGTGGACAAACATGTGGCTCGAAAGAATCAGGGGAATACGCAACAGCATACAGCGCCGTCGGTGCAAGGGGAGGTAACAATGTGGCATCTTATGCAGCTTCCAGAGGTGAATACGACGAACTGAAACTACCGAGAGTGTAGCGGAAGAAACGATATTCTGTCAGACCCTTGAAACCTCAAATTGTCTTTAACTCAATTCGAAACGTTCCCTATATGGACGTTAGGACGTTATTCAATGTTTATATTTCCTGCTAAACTGTTCTCCAATAAAGATTTAAAACCAGTTTCCTGCGGACGAAGTAAGATGGGACTTTTTACGTTTGTACGCCACGAACTGTTATGTGTGTGTCCAGTACCTGAGTTATTATAATAACGTAATTACACGTACTATTTATGGACCAAATTTCATACTTTTAAAGGGTACGCGGAAAGGTACAATAAAAGTATAAGCACGGTTTTAAAGAAAATGAAGAATGATTATGCCTAAAAAAATAGATTTTTAGACATATTTTATATTTCTAAATAACCCATCTATTTTATGCATATTTTCCGTCAGTGATCGGACATATTTCAAAATAACGTCATCGATGAACCTAGTGGGAACGGGGAAGGAGATTGTTCCCCCTAATTCATTTCGGACTGTCACCTACCCCCTCCCCCGCCCTATTGCCTCCACCAAGAAAGTTGTTTTTCACAGCTATCACCGTTGACGTCACCACAGCCGGTTGTTTAATTTCCGCACTAACTGCCGAGGACTGGTGAAAACTGTAGTTTAGAGCCATTTTTGTGACCTAACAATAAAGGTGATTGTAGCTCTTTTTGTAGTTTTTATGTGGTGTAGGTCACGTTTGTAATATCCCCTTAATTATAATTGAGCAACAGTTACATGAAACATTGTCTAAATGTTATACTCTCAGATCCGAGATTTGACAGCCTGTTGCTCACTAGGTTACCTCTTTCTTGAAGAAAGAAAGCTCAAAAAATGAAGTATAAAGCTTACGAGGTATTGTTTAGATTAACTAAATTAAAAAAAATATATTTTGGCTTTTTCTTATTGGGTTAAGAGCACTGAAATATTGAATTTAACTACGGTGTTTATGAACATAGCTGCTGTTTAGAATATGTTTTGCCCACCATAGCTAGTGTTTAGAGTATGTTTTTCTCCACCATAGCTTGTGTTTAGAATATGTTTTGTCCCCACCATAGCTGGTGTTTAGAATATGTTTTTTCCCCACAATAACTGGTGTTAACAATATGTTTCCCCCCACCGTAAATACAGGTTTACCTTAAAATGGCCCTGATTACCTGAATATAAAAAGATTTCTTTATCAAATAGAAAACTTTAAAATCATGCAAATTCCACATAAAAAGGGGTAAAAAGTCATTCGTTTATGTGGATTTATATACATTTTCGTTTTTTTCTCTCAGAATGAAAGGAAATGTTCTGACAACTTTTGTATGGGGGGTATTTGGGACAACCTTTTTGTATATATGATTTAACATAAAAATATTGCATATTATGGTGTGGTGCATGTGTAATAAATTTATTTGATTACATCTAAACACATGCGTTAAATCTGATTTATGATAATATTTAGGAATATGTTATAAATATAACTAGGATCAAAATAGTGGTTTAAAATATTTGCCAGATGGAACGTCCAAATCTACGCCCAGGTATATTTACTGGACGTGAGTAAGATCCGTATTTAGGGCTCTATTACACAAAGACGATATATACCAAGAGGTGGTCCCAATATCCACCCCCTTTCTTGTACAGGCGTCCATTGAGAGTGGTTTTCATAGTGTTGTATATTTGATATTTTTTGGATTTATTTGTGATAGCTTTCGGTCTTGTAAATTCTAAATTAATAATACACCTTTGTTGCTTAGTATTGGGCTTTTTGGCAACAATATTTTTTTTGTTTTTTCTTTGTTTTTTTTTTGCTTTTTTTTTTTGTTTTTTTTGGCTGATAAGCAGTCACATCTGATATTAGAAATATAGTTAATCCATAGAAAAAAAGTTCTATAATTGATTGTATATATAGTAATATATAGTGTATATAGTAATATATAGTGTATAATAGTAATATCGTTAGTATTATATAGTAGCATAGGGCTATAAGTTACTATACTTTAGGTATAGTGTACAATTGTGGGATAGGAAATCCTGTACTTACACTGTCTCTTCCACACCTAACAGAGCGCCTTTCGTCTTTTCTCCCTGGCTCGGAGCAGCTCCCGAGCAACTTCTGCTATTTTTAACTGTCGTCTTGTAATAACTCCCCTGTGCATACACCACTATAATCATTAGTTACAGCCATGGATGACGCAGAAGGAGACGACATGGAAGTCGTGGAAACGCGATCCACTACAAAACGAACGCGCGATTTTTCAACCGATAGAAGCTCCCAGGAAGGGAAGAAAGCAAAGCAGGTGGGTCAGAAGCAAGGAAATAACAATAACAATGTTGTAATTTCATCTATGGGGGGCTTACCTGTCACTGGGTGGAACCCAATTAAATTTGGTCAGAGTTTACAACAAGCAATTGACAATGTAAAACAAGTAAAGAAAATTAACGGTAAAGACCTAATGATTGTTTGTAATAGTGCCACTCAAGTCAAAAAGGCACTCAGCATAACAACGCTGATGGGAAGAGATGTCTCCTGCAGGCTGCACTCCAATATCACCCTTTCACGTGGGGTGATTTATGGGTTAGGGGAAGACATCACTGAAGAAGAAGTACAACAAGCACTGAAAAAATACAAAGTAACGAAAGCACAGCGTCTGACTAAAGGGAAGGAAAAAACTAAAACCAAATGTATGTTGCTATATTTTAATTCGGATGCACTACCGGAAGAAGTTTCTCTCGGTTACGAAATATTTCCTGTCAAGCAATATGTTCCACCCGCCATACGTTGCTTCAAATGTCAGTCCTTTGGGCATATTTCAGGGGCATGTAGGGGGCGCCAGCGATGCCCAAGATGTGGCGGCCCCCATACATTTGATGAATGCCACAACCTGGATCGCCCCAAATGTGTCAACTGCGGGTCCCTGAGCCATAGCTCGGCGTATATGGGTTGCCCATATAGAAAGCAGGTATGTAAAGCGCAGTTCATAAAGGTTACCAAGAAAATTTCTTTTGCTGATGCTTTAAAATCAGTACGTGAAGAAGATAACCCCCATAGAATTTACCCAGAGGGGTCAAATGAGCGAGCTCTAACAGAAGGGCCGGTAGTAGATACCCCCGCTGAACAGCCCCATTCTATTACGATTACACCCGTCAAGCCAATCCTTAGGTCCATAGCTACTCAAACCCCACGTGGTGAACCCACTCAGACAGACGGTATGTCCTTCACAATGGCCACAAGGCTTATCGCCATCTTTTCGGAAATACTAATAAAAGTCTTCGAAATCGAAGACCCTAAGAGTTTGGTACAAGTAGTGTTTAGCATCGCTCAGAGTCGTCTTGGCTCTGAGGCTGTTGATTTTAAAAGACTGAACAATATTCTATTTACTGTGTCCTCGGATGATGAACATTCATAATGTATCCTTTATATAATATAAATATATATTCCTATCTTGTTTTACCTCTATTATCAATGACTTTTAACATGTTACATCAGAATATTTGCGGTCTTGGCGCTCATGGAGAGGAATTCAAGTGTTATATTCAAAATCTTAAGCCCGCTCCTCATGTTATATGTCTTCAAGAAACTTTTTTAAAGCCACATATGGA
Organism: Liolophura sinensis; assembly: GCF_032854445.1. Classification (NCBI taxonomy): domain Eukaryota; kingdom Metazoa; phylum Mollusca; class Polyplacophora; order Chitonida; family Chitonidae; genus Liolophura; species Liolophura sinensis. The sequence continues at coordinate 12,022,302 of NC_088307.1, forward strand.
TTTTACCTACCCTGGGTATTTTATAGGTAGAATGGATAGGAATACAGACGGGAGAGGGGGCCTGGCCATGCTTCTAAAAGACGGCCTATCCTTTTCAGAACTAAAGTTACCTCCCTTTAACAGTATTGAGGCACAATGTTTTAATATTGCTACGAGGTCTGGTGCACCCACAAGTGTTGTTAATATATACAATCCTTCTAGTCGTATTGATAGAAAAGATTTTGATACTCTTATGTCTTATATTAATAGCACTTGTATATTGTGTGGGGATTTTAACGCTTACGGACCCTTATGGGGTAGCATTACAACGAATTTCAATGGAAGGGTAATGACTGCTCTAGTTAATGATTATGAAATGTGTGTTTTAAATGATGGGACGGGCACTCGTGTAGATCCTCATTCTGGTAATCTGTCTCACTTAGACCTTACTCTTTGCTCAGCAGATATAGGTCTGTCTTTTAATTGGTTCGTTGATACCATAAGCCCTTGTCCTAGCGACCACTTACCAGTTCTAGTCACCTGTAATATAGACCACCATGTGAATCCTGTAGGCCAGCCTCCCAGATGGTGTGTGAAAAGGGCAAACTGGGATGTATACAAAGAAGAATGTTTGAGGTCTTTTTCTCAGGATGTGTATAATAATGATGTTGATATTTTTGCAGATAATGTACTTAATGCCATTGATGTGGCTGCACAAAAATGCATTCCAAAATCCTCAGGTAAGGTGTCTAGTAAAATACCTGTTCCTTGGTGGAACGACGATTGTTCTAATGCTATAAAAAATCGGAAACGTTTAAAAAATCGTGCAAAACGCACTCGCCTATACCAAGACATTGTTTTATTTAAACGAGCTAAAGCTGTAGCACAGCGGGTGATTAAAACAGCTCAGAGAGATCACTGGCGACAATACTGTTCGAATTTATCTGAAAATACAAATACCAAAGAAGTCTGGAATAAAATAAACTCGATTAAAGGTAAAAGAAAATCAAATAACACCCCAACTATTGTTCATAATAATAGTAATTATGTTACTAATATTGACAAAGCCAGTATTTTGGCAGACAGTTTCTCTTTCGTTTCCAGTTCAAACAATTATTCTCCTGAGTTTATATCCCATAAGGAAAATATTGAAGAAATGCATCCTTTTAATAATATTCTTTTTGATGACATGCCAATTAACAATGATTTTTCTTTACTAGAATTAAAGCAGGCCTTATCCTCATGTTCGGATTCGTCACCGGGTGAGGATACTATTACGTACTCCATGTTGTACAATTTGCCATATCACTGTATGACTATATTACTATTGCTGTACAATGCCGTTTGGTCTAGTATGAAACTCCCTGCTAAATGGAAAACGGCAATTGTTGTGCCCGTTGCTAAACCAGGTAAGGATCCCTCGTTCACATCTTCGTACAGGCCTATAGCCCTCACGTCCTGTCTCTGCAAGGTCATGGAGCGTATGATAAATTCTCGATTGATGTGGTTTTTGGAGAAACACAATATACTTAGTCCAGTACAGAGCGGTTTTAGAAACAAACGTTGTACTACTGACCATGTGGTTAATTTAGAAACCTCCATCAGACACTCTTTTAAATATAAAGATTATTTACTTGCCGTGTTTCTCGATATAGAAAAAGCGTACGATATGGTTTGGAGGACTGGGGTGTTAATTAAGCTGCGTAATATTGGCATTGGTGGAAAAATGTTGGGTTTTTTAAAAGATTTCCTGTCCGGACGTTTTATTAAAGTTCGAGTGGGACAGAGTTATTCTCGCATGGTTCCGGTGGAGAATGGGGTTCCCCAGGGAAGTGTCTTATCTCCCACTTTATTTAATGTAGCCATAAATGACTTACCCAATGCCATATCCCCTAAATTAAATTGCACGCTTTTCGCTGATGATAAATGCATGTGGTTTTGCTCTAGGTCCCTTGCCTCTTGTGTCAAGCATATTCAGCAAGGTCTAGATGATATAATGAAATGGAGCCGGGACTGGGGGTTTAAGTTTTCTTCTGTTAAAACAGAAGCTGTTGTGTTTACACGGCGCCATACTGGTAATGTTTGTCTAACCCTTAATAACTCGACGATCAAAATCTCCTCTTCTTTTAAGTATCTCGGGGTTATATTCGATAATAGGCTTACTTGGGGTAGACATATTGACTATTTGATAGCAAGATGTGATAAAGTTCTAAATTTAATGAGGTGTGTATCGGGCAAATGTTGGGGGGCTGAGAAAAAATCATTACTACTGCTATATCGCTCTCTCATCCGTACCAAACTTGATTATTGTTGTGAAGCCTATGATTCTGCTTGCATTACGCTTAAAGAAAAATTAGATTCTGTTCAGTGCGCAGCGCTGCGGATATGTACAGGAGGTATGCGCACCACACCACTTAACGTTCTACAGGTATTCTGTAACGAGTGGCCATTGTCTATCCGTCGGCGCCTGCGCACCCTCAAGTTCTTTTTCAGGCTCAAATGTTCGGTTAATAATGCTTCGTCTCGTTTGCTCGAACCTTCCTTTTATGACAACTTGCATGACTTAAATAGTTATGCTGGGTTACCATTTAGTTTGAGATCAAAGAACATATCTTCGTCTTTAGATTGTGATAATGTTGCTTTGCAGTCATCCCGTGTTCCTGACTTCCCCACATGGAATCTAGAACCTCCCTACATTTCGACTACTCTGAACGATGATAGAAAAAAATCTGATAATCCGAATGTTTCCTTACTATGTGCTACGGAATATATACATACAAGCCTATCCCAGTACTTGCAGGTATACACTGATGCCTCCAAGTGTCCAGACAGCAACAGAGTTGGTGCAGCTTTTTGTGTCCCAGAGTTAAAATATTCCAAATCCTTTAGATTATCCAATTTTATCTCAGTATTTACAGCAGAACTTACAGCTATCATCTGTGCTCTTCAGTTTCTCCTCGACCTAAAACCTTCCAGGGCTGTTATACTTACCGATTCTTTATCTTCCTTGCAGGCCATGTCAAATTATGTCTGGTATAATTCTTCATCACTTGTGTTTGAAATACTGCATTTATGCACCGCTCTTCGTTACCAGGGCGTCTCTGTGAGTTTTGACTGGGTACCAGCTCATGTCGGTATTGTGGGAAACGAAATGGCAGACTCCCTGGCGAAGAGAGCTTCATCCTTTTTAGATATATCCATACACGTGCCCTTAAACATTAATGAAATCATGAGTCATGCCGCACCTAAGTTTGTGGATATTTGGCAGCGGCAGTGGGATGAAGCTAATAAGGGGAGGTTTTTTCACCAGTATAATCGTTCTGTCTTGTTAAATTCGCCAATATCATTACGTTCCCGACGAGATGAAACGCTAGTTTTCCGCCTTATTTCTGGACATGTACCTACAAATACCTATTTATTCAGAATGAATCTGCACCCATCTGGGTTATGTGACGTATGCCTAATTAACGATGATATCGCTCATCTCTTATTTACGTGTACCCGGCACTCTAACGCTCGCCGTGTTCTTTACCGGGACTTACGCTCCATTGGCCTTCGGCATTTTACGTTAGCATCTGTTTTAAATCCTAAAGCGAACCGAAGTAAGACTTTCCAGGCCCTGGCGAATTTTCTTAGCAGATGTCGTCGTTTTTAATAATCGTTTTTTTTTTCTTTTTTTTTTTTTTTTTTTCTTCTTTTTTTTTTTTTTTTTAATGTTAACATGGTTGGATCGGCCTATTTGTTGCTTTTAAAGTGGTTGTTGTCGTTTCTTTTACCCGAACAGAACTGATGTGAGCTGACGCTTCTACTGTTTTTTTTTTGTCCAGGTGTTGTGTATGTATACTGTTCAGCTCCTCCTGTACTATACTCTGTGTTCCATATATGTCATAACATCGTGAGTGTTCTAACGCCCACCTTTCCCAAAATCTCTCTTTAACCCATGTACCTGCCCATCTTGTACTGTAAATATGGATTGTACACTAAGAAACGGTCATCATAGTGAATAATGACCCTCTGCAAACACTTTTTTTTTTGTTTTTTTTTTTTTTTTTTTTTCTTCTTTTAGTCATGAAGCCCAAAATTCGTCGGCTATAATGCTACAATGTCCATAGCACTAGTACTGAAACTTCTTCTCCTTGTCCTAAATAATATACTCTTCCTTTATATACTATCCAGCTTAAAAGCATTTTCAATGACGCCAAGTTTTGGCGCGCATCGGCCCTTTGGGCCGGAAAAGCGCCAGTGCAAATCAACCACACCCCCCCCCCTATAACATATAACACAAAGGTCCGCAGACTAACAGTACATGAAAACGTTAAATAGTCATACATAACACCCCCACCCTTTAGGGAAAGAAAGTTTTGCATAAAACTTTCTTTAACATATTCATAATCATGAATAATAATAACGTTTACCACAGTCTATAAAAACAAAGCTGCAGAAAACCAACTAGACACGTGACAAACAATCAGCAATTACATTATCTTTCCCTTTTATGTGTCTAATCTCTAGATTAAATTCTTGCAAAAGCAAACTCCACCGTAACAATCTTCGGTTTTTACCTTTTAGTTTGTGCAAGAAAGTTAAGGGATTGTGATCTGTATACACAACAATGGGGTAACTTGACGAAGTCACATATACTTCAAAATGCTGTACTGCTAGAATCAAGGACAGACACTCCTTTTCTATTGTCGAATAATTTCTCTGGCACTTGTCAAATTTGCGAGAGAAAAAACATACAGGGTGATCAACGTGATCTGTTTCATTTTCTTGTAACAAAACTGCCCCAGCAGATATATCACTAGCATCAACAGCTAGCTTAAATGGTAAATTAAAATCAGGTGCTACAAGTATGGGGCCGCTGCTTAGCATGGCCTTTAATCTATCAAAAGATCTCTGACACTCAATGGACCACAAGAATTTAGCACCTTTCTTTAACAGCTGAGTTAATGGCTCACTAACAAATGAAAAGTTCCTACAGAACTTACGATAATAACCTGCCATGCCCAAAAAACGCTTTAATTCTCTCTTACAACTTGGCACTGGAAAACAAGAGATAGCAACTCCACTAGGATGTACAACATTGAGATCAGTGCTATCTCTGTCTACATATGGCTTTAACATGTTAATGTGACAAAGTTGTCTAGATTTGCGCCGATCAGGAGTGAAAATAATATAACTAAGATCACTTAGCCTCTTGTCTACCACATAAGGTCCAAAATAACGAGCCTCAAGTGGCTTACCACTAACTGGAAGTAAGGCCAATACCTTCTGACCAACTTCAAATCTGCGTCTTACTGTCTCTTTGTCATACTTAGTTTTCATACTCTTCTGAGAAGCTGTAAGATTCTCTCTGGCTAACTCACATACTCTGTTGAGCTTAGTACGAAAACTTGACACATACTGTAATAGGTTAACATTGTCACTATCACCAGACACAAACTTTTCCTTGAACAACTGTAGTGGACCACGCACAGTATGGCCAAACACAAGCTCAAATGGACTAAATCCAAGTGACTCTTGTACAGACTCTCTTACAGCAAACATTAACAAAGGTACACCCTCGTCCCAATCTTTCCCTGTCTCAAAGCAGTAAGTTCTTATCATACTTTTCAGTGTCTGATGGAATCTCTCTAGTGCTCCTTGACTTTGTGGGTGATAAGCTGAGGATTTATACTGGCTAATACCTAGCTCATGCATAACTTGTTGGAACACACCAGACATGAAATTTGAACCCTGGTCTGACTGTACTGACTTAGGCAGACCAAACATGGTGAAGAACTTTACTAAAGCCTTAATTACAGTCTTGGCAGTAATATTCCTTAGTGGAATTGCCTCAGGGAAACGAGTTAAAGTACACATTATGGTTAACATATACTGATTTCCAGACTTTGTCTTAGGTAGCAGACCAACACAATCTATTAAGATTCTACTGAATGGCTCACCAATTGCAGGAATAGGCCTCAAGGCTGCCTTGGGGATTGTCTGGTTAGGTTTCCCCACTAACTGACATGCATGACAAGACCTGCAAAATTCAGTAACATCTTTCCTTATTCCTGGCCAATAAAAATGACTGAGAATCTTATGATAGGTCTTATTAACACCTAAATGACCTGCTAACGGCGTTTCATGCGCTATGGTCAGTATGTCTTTACGATAAGACTTGGGCACAACTACCTGATGCTTAACTGCCCATTCATCCTCCAACGAAACATCGGGAGGCCTCCACTGCCGCATCAATATGCCAGACTTGACACAGTAGTAGCATGGGTCAGGTAAAGATTCACCATCTTTAGCTGCATCATTAAACAAGCAAGAAATACTTGGATCACTGTGTTGTTCAGCAATCAACTCAGTCCTACAAAATGGCTGATCACCACTAACAAAATTAGTATCTACTTCCTGCTGGCTGTCTAATTTGGAAGAATCTCCATCCAACATGTTGTTGAGAAAAGTCTCGCTCAAATCAACAGTACTACCCTGGTCTGTACTGACTTTTCTAGACATAGCTCTTGTAACAACACAGGACGGATATAAACCCGCTATCTCGCTTTCAACTGGCTCTGTGACTGAATTCAGAGAAGGCTTATCAACCATTAAGGGATCAACAGTAACTTTATCATGTGCTGAGTCATTTCCCAACAACAAATGAATACCCTCAAAAGGTAATGAAGGCTTAATGCCTACCCTGACAGGTCCAGATATCAAATCTGATGACAAATAAATATCATGAAGGGGAACACTGACAAAGTCACTAGACTCTACACCTCTAATAAGGGCACGAACCCCAGAGTATGACACTTCAGAAAAGTGCAGAGTATTCATCAACAACAGAGACTGAGATGCCCCAGTATCCCTTAATATCTTTATAGGGGTAGCACAAGACATGACATATCAGCTAACTCAGATCTGCTTTTAACTGCTGATGTAACTTCCGGCAATGTTTTGTGCATTGCAACACAAAGACCTGTGGGCTTATACTCATTCTGAGCTTCCCGTATCCTTTTCAACTTGTAACATTCACTCATCACGTGACCTACCCGCTTGCAAAAATTACAAATGACCCTATTTCGAGGACTACCATTCCAATCTGAACTACGTGAACCATGAGCTGTAGAACCATTGGAGCCTGGTGTAGAACTCTTCTGTGTAGAGCTACCTCTACCTGTTGCATGTGACTGGGTATTTCTGCGTATAAATGAATTAAATGGCTTACCCGTGTATGTAACCTTATGTGTCAAGGAATAATCATCAGCTAAACTGGCTGCCTCTTCAAGTGTACTCGCCTTCTGCACATGAACGAACACCTTTACATCATTATGAATACAACGCTTGAACTCTTCTACCAGCACAAGCTGACGTAAACTTTCAAAATCCTTGCCTATTTTCTTGGCTATACACCAGCGGTCAAACAACTGCTCCTTAGCTCGACCAAACTCAACGTATGTCTGATCTCTACCTTTTTCACAGTTACGAAATTTCTGGCGGTAAGCTTCAGGCACCAATTCATAACCCTTCAAAATTACCTCTTTCACATAGTCATAATTGGAAGCATTCTCTACACTTAACTGAGTGTAAATTTCCCTGGCTTTTCCAATTAGCACACTCTGTAATAACAGTCCAGAACTCTTTAGGCCACTTTAAACTATTTGCAATTTTCTCAAAATGCAGAAAATATTTATCCACCTCTTTTTCCTGAAAGGATGGAACTAACCGAATGTATTTGGTCACATCAAATCCGGAATCCTGTCTACCGGAAGGACCCGGTTTCCCATCTCTCTCTAATTCTAACTTTTTCATTTGGAACTCCAATTCTCTTTCCCTCTCTCTTTCTTCCCTCTCTCTCTCTTTTTCCTCTCTCTGCACTTCCCTCTCTCTTTCTTTCTCTCTTTCCTCTTCCTCAACTTTTCTATCTCATGTTCCCTCTCTTTCTCTCTTTCCTCTTTCTCCAATCTCAACTTTAACTCAAACTGCTTAAACTTAAGCTCGGCATCAGACTGACCCTTGAACTCATAATCAGATAATGCAGAACTATCAAACTTCCCTATCTCCACTAAATGTTTCAACAAAGTATACTGCATATCTCTTTTCCTCCATGAAGACTTTATGGACAAACCTAAAAATGTCCCTAACTTAACCAAATCTTCCTTCTTTAAACTCTCAAAAACATCCTGATCGGGCGCATTAACAAACTGTTTAGGATCAAAATCTCCCATTGTAAATATTTAGCCACTGAATCATTCACCGTTAAAATTAAGCAATCGCTTCTCACTTGTTTTTAACTTCAAATATCCGGCGCAAAACAAAAAGGAAACAATCAGTTCCCGGACAAGCCCCCAATTTCTGTTACGGTATTGAAAACGGCAACAGAAAACAGACTCAGTGACTCAATATTACAATGTAAACAATGCTTTATATATAAAATGAGACATACAGTTTTACAGACAGTTCAACAACAACAACATACACATCAGTATTACCGGTCTTTACAAGTTTCCAGTTCACCTTTGCATCCCAAGGAATGTATTCCAGGAAATCCAATGTAAAGACCATGGGATAAACACACAATTCACACAAGTCACAAATTGTCCTAGACAGGTACTTCGCCAGGTTAGCGAACACGAACACAGTACACAGGTTACACAGAACTGGAACAGTCAAGCCTTTGAATGACGTCACACCCGCAGAGCACAACACAGGGTAAATACAGGCATGGAGGTATAATCCACTTCAGATCAGTCACAGCTCCCGCAGAAGCTCACAAACGAGCCGTTCAGAGGCGTAGAGTAATGTCACCTTGTGGCAGAACGAACGTCCTTTGCAAAACTGAAAACTTCAGTTTAGAGTCCTTGACGACCTTGTCGGTCAGCGTGTTAAACAAATTACACAGTCAACACTGTATAATCATAATAAAGATCCGAACACCAATAAACGTGACTTCCGCAGAAATTCACATAAACCAGACATCAGTACTACTGTGGTACACAAACGGTGTCGGCATAAAAAACTGTCCTCCCAAATGAAACTGGCATCACCAGCTCATATCAAAATAATGGACTCGATACGAGAGCGTCTCACACTTTCCTGGCTCCCAGTGGATGCAGCAAAAATACCTCCTCTCTGCACAGAAAACACGGCTTATATACGTGCCAGGTGGATTCAACTATTCTTAGACACAGAATTAACAGCCAATGAACAGCCAGTTAAATAAACAGATCATTGAACAAGGTGCTTTCAGCCAGGTCCGCGCTGTACATATATAACAGGGCCTGTTATGCTTATAACATATAACACAAAGGTCCGCAGACTAACAGTACATGAAAACGTTAAATAGTCATACATAACACCTTTCTCCTTAAAGACAAATCGGGAAAAAATATTGATGGTCAGGTTCAGAAATAACATTTCACATTTTTTCGTCTGAAGTTTACTTCTTCTCCGGCCGTAAGTGAGAAGGTCCGACAATATCGTAATTTCTTGAATTTGAACAAGTTCCAACAATGTTTTCAGCTGTAGGCCGTCAGAGACTTGTGTATATAGCGTAGCGTCGTACATGACGTCTTGTATTTAGAATTCAAGTTCAATTACCAAATACTAAGCACTGTGAAAGTTTTACATTTTGACTTAAGTCAGAATGTGTTCGTGGAATCGACCCCTGATACCTAACATTCTCAGTTCAGTACTTTATATTTTACAGTAGAAAGCACCAGTCACTGTTTTTCAAAAGAAAATGTACTAAAGATTCCTAATTAAATAATTCTCACTTCACAGAATGCCAATTCAGTAGTGATATATAGTACACTGCTTGCTATTCAGTACATGTACTAAAAACAGTTATTACTGCACATGGCTTTGATTTGGATATTTATACTTGACAGTTGCATTATCCATTTGTTCATATTGTCCACTTTATTTCAATTTAGTTATGAGTTCACATGTTAGAAATACCGTAGATTCTACTCCACATTTTGCGAACTTAATAGTGACTTCTTGGTCAATACTAAACACTCTCTTGTTTTAGCAAATCTGGTCAAAGGTTTCCATAGATCTGAATTGAGTTTCCAACTTATTTTTTTTATTTAATTATTGTCCTTATTGCACAAAACTTGAGTGCTTTCTATTTGTATACGATGGCTGTTATTTGACAAACGTTCAGATAAGGAAACGGCTTCTCGAGACCCGCCCACTGGTTGTTGAGTTCATAAAGGGCCTAGCGAGGGGTGATGCATTTAATAGGATAGTGTGTACATGTATGTATGCTTTGGGTTTAACGTCGTATTGAACAATGATTTCAGTCATATGATCACAAGGCGTCCTTGCCGCCAATGTGCTGCCGCCACTGAAGTATTATGCCAAAGGCACCAGACATGACAGCCCAACCAGTCCCACTATATTGACACCGGGGTAACCAGTCATGTTTCCTTCTTCTAGCCGCTCAAGACTGAGCGTTAAGCAAGGCAGCAACAAGTACCATTTTTAAAATCTTTGGTATTACCTCTCCCGAGTTTGATACCGGGGTCTCCCGACTTTGAGTCGAACGCTCTAACCATCAGGCCCCTGAAGTAAAAACTGTGCGACTTTATCATGTGACTTGTGAAAAGTGCTAGATAACCTTTTGGTGACAATAATTTGCCAATCACTTATCTCACCGTGTTTCAGAGGCACAAATGACATCTCTTTCCTTAGAAATTTCCAAGGTTTACAAGTTCAGCTCCTCAATATTCTCTATCTTTTATCCGCTCTGAATAAATTATTGTGAAACTTTTCTCAGACATTCATGTTGCAGTACATGTGATCAGTAACAGTTCCTTAAAGTCAAAGAAAGCTAAACTACGAAGTAAGGTTTATCATACAAACAACTGAAAAGTATGCATAAAAATGCTTTCATTTCATTTTTCAGACATTTGCAAGAGTGTTGATAGGCATTCAAATAATACTATGGTGAGCTTTAGGAGCCGTACTGACGATATCTAGGAACTCTGACCCCACAACAGCTTTTTTCCTGATGTTCACCAGAAAGGCCATTTTGGGAATATTATTTCAGTATTCTCTTACTCACAGGTAAAACGAGTTATTCCAGCATTCGGTGTCGTGATTGGACTTGGCAAAACTTCTTGTTACGATTTGGCAAAACAGAGTTCCTAAACTCTGATAGAATGGTCTTAGAATTCAAATGTTTGAACGCCTAAAACTCTTTTGACGAAAATAAAAAAAAAAACGTATATGAAAGTATATTTATGCATAGTTTGAAGTGGTCTATTTAGTGATGCCTAATTGGATTCATGCAGATCTTTTCTTTTAACATTCTTGACAGGCCACATGGTACAGTCGAATTTATTAAACTTTAGCGATAAAAGAGTTCTGGGACGAAACACTTCTATTGTAGTTTAACGCCTTCTTCAAGAATATTTAACGCATGCCCTGGCGGTCAGTTTTATGAATTGAGGAAACAAGAATGCGCACAGCAAAAATCACAGCGTAATCGTAGATTAATACCTGGACTGTACCGACATGAGCAGGGGACTGGCGCATCACAGTGACCTCGGAGACTTTCACCAATCCTGGTGGCTGCGAGTTCAAGTCCAGCTCATGCTGGCTTCCTCTCGGGTTGTACGTGGGGAAATTCTGTCATGTCTTTCAGCAACATGCGGATGGTCGAGGATTTTCTCCAGGGCTCTGCCCGGACTCCAGGGCTCTGTCCAACCATAAAGCTGGCTACCGTTTTATGATTGAAATGTTCTTGAGAACGGCGTAAAACATTAATCAAATAAAAAAATAATGACTTTATATCTCATATAAACAGCATTTTTTATAGATGGTTTTGTGGCTCTATAGGTTCATATTTTAGACCTCGCTCAGCCTTGCCTGGCATTTATCTATGTCAACGATCCGCCCATCAACAGTCACAATTAAAGAGGCTAAACCGGAGATTTTTGGTAAAAAAAAATTTCCCAAAATCCATAATTAAATAAGATTTTGCTCAATTTACCATGATGAGCATGTGGTCTTTGGTAATATATAAGATCATTACCCAGAATACAATAGCAATACGTGAAGTGACGTCACTAGATTTCGCCATGTGATTGAATTATGGCAAGAGACACATACACCGTATAGTACATGCACGAATAGGCACGTTTCTATGGTAACCAATATGGTATTGCGCAAGTACTACGTAAAAGAAACGACAAAGAAGAGTTAATATTTTTTAAAACCTCAGCCAAATGCTGCAAGTATATTTGAAAATGTGATATGCCCAATACCAGCTGTCTGGGCAAATATTCAAAAGTATTGTTTATTGGTTTGTACAATGGTTTACTCTGTTTCGGCCGGAACGTTTTGTTCCAAAAGTGCGAAATAGGCCTTCATACGGTTGGCCGCACACACACAACACATTTAAATTCAGAGCAAGAAGGCAAATTCCCGACCTGATTTTTATATCTGATACATATAAGTACATGCACATTTTGACTGTAAGCAACGTCGTCTACACACAGAACGGTGTAAGCGTGTGAAGATGGCAGTCCATGTAACTTTGGGCGGGTTTCTCGCTTTGGCGTGTGCATGTATACTTGCCAGAACAGCCATAGGTCAAGGTAAGTTCTTTTGCCACATAATAGATTTTTAAAATTACATATTTTACTAACTTGATTTACCGGTTATATCACTTTTTCTGTAAGTTTCCGTAAGCGTATGGCATAATTTCAATTTCCCCTGCCCAACAAATCTTGAGTATGTGTGTATCCTTAGTGTTTTCTTTATTTGTTTGTTTTACTGGTGTATTACGTCATAAACAAGAATATTTCACTTATATGACGGCGGCCAGCATTATGGTAGGACGAAACCGGGCAAAGAGCCGAGCAAACGCTCGACTATCCGCAGATTGCTGGCAGACATTCCCACGTACTGCACGTCCTTAGTTTTTTACGTCCCACAACTAATCGTGTGCCGCCGTCATAAAAGTGATATGTAATTATACACCAATCACATTAATACATAATCTTCAGTACGGTGATTCATTAGGACATGGGGATCAGACTGGCGAATATATATGCATGTACATGTAGGATATATCCAAACCCCCAATAGAGGGTCCGCTTTAGGAGACGGGTAGATCCAGGGTCAATCTTGGGTCGGGTCACATCTGAGACATTAAAACAGGGAGTTGTAACTTCCTTGATTGGGGTTCGGCTTTAAGGGGACAGTGCAAGGACTGGTTGACCAGTATCAGTATAGTGGTTCGGGTGGGTCAGCTTACTTGCCTTCGGTAAGTCGTCTCAGTGAAACAGCACGAGATAAAAGAGCGTCCTACAACAAGGAAGCACAGTACAGCATGCACTCAAAGGACTCCTTTGTCGTCACGTTACTGAAAAACTGTTAGGTACCACATTAAGTCCCAAGCACTCATTCACTCACTGACTCACTCACTCCGAGCCCTCAAATGTAAAACTATATTGACTAATGCGTATAGAGGTTGTTATCTGCTGTGTACTATTGTCATCAAGGAAAACTCTGGTTTAGACCATAGCTAGTGTTCAGAGTATGTTTTTCTCCACCATAGCTTGTGTTTAGAATATGTTGTGTCCCCACCATAGCTGGTGTTTAGAATATGTTTTTCCCCACAATAGCTGGTGTTAAGAATATGTTTTCCCCCATCGTAAATACAGTTTTACCTTGAAATGGCCCTGATTACCTGAATATAAAAAGATTTCTTTATCAAACAGAACACTTTAAAATCATGCAAATTCCACATAAAAAGGGGTAAAAAGTCATTCGTTTATGTGGATTTATATACTTTTTCGTTTTTTCTCTCAGAATGAAAAGAAATGTTCTGACAACTTTTCTATGGGGGGTATTTGGGACAACCTTTTTGTATATATGATTTAACATAAAAATATTGCATATTATGATGTGGTGCATGTGCAATAAATTTATTTGATTATATCTAAACACATGCGTTAAATTTGAGTTATGATAATATTTTGGAATATGTTATAAATATAACTAGGATCAAAATAGTGGTTTAAAATATTTGCCAGATGGAACGTCCAAATCCACGCCCAGATATATTTACTGGACGTGAGTCAGATTTTTTTTTTAAGGCTCTATTATACAAAGACGAGATATACCAAGAGGTGGTCCCAAATATCCACCATACATTCATTATTTTCATCTGATACCTAACATTCCCAGTTCAGTACTTTATATTTTACTGTATAAAGTACTATTCACTATTTTCAAAAGTGAAAAGATTGCTCATTAAATAATTCTCACTTCACATAATGCCAAATCAATAGTAATATATACTTCACTGCTTGGTATTTAGTACATATACTAAAAATGACATTTATTAAACATTTATTACCGCATATGGCTTTGATTTGGTTATTAATACTTGACAGTTGCCTTATCCATGGGTTATAACTGTATACCTTATCTCATTTTAGTTATGAGTTCACATGTTGGAAATACAGTAGATTCTATTTCACATTTTGCGAACTCAATAGTGACTACTTCTTCAATACTAAACGCTCTCTTCTTTTAAGAAATCTAGACAAAGGTTTTCAAAAATCTGGGTTGAGTTTCCAACTTATTTTTTTATTTAATGTTTGTCCTTATTGCACAACCTTCAAGTGCTTTCTATTTGTATACGATAGCTGTTATTTGACAAACGTTCAGATGAGTAAACGGCTTCTCGAGACCCGCCCACTGGTTCTTGAGTTCAAAAAAGGTCCAACGAACGGTGATTCATTTAATACGATAGTATCTACATGTATGTATGCTTTGGGTTTAACATAGTCCTGAACAGTGATTTTAATCATATGATGACGAGGAGTCATTATGTGTGCGTACATATTGTATCTTCTTGTGGCAGGGTGAGTCATTGCCGCCAATGTGCTGCCGATATTGAATGATAACCTTTACTGACATTAATTTTCCGGTCACTTATCTCATCGTCTTTCAGAGGCACACATGACATCTCTTTCATCAGGAACTTCCCAAGTTTACAAACGTTCAGCTTCCCAATCTTATCCATCTTTTATCCACTCTAAATAACTTTTTGTTAAACCTTTCTCAGACGTCCATGTTGAAGTAAATGTGATCAATAACAGTTGCTTAAAGTACGACGTAAAGTTTATCACATAGACACCAAAAAGCAATGCTTAAAAATGCTTATATTTAATTTTTCAGATTTTTTAAAGAGTGTTGATAGGCATTCAAAAAATGCTATGGTGGGCTTTATGAACCATAATGGCGGTATCTGGGAAGTCTGACGCCACATTACCTTTTTCCTGATGTTCACCAGAAGGAAGAGATTTTTGGGAACATTATTCCAGTAGTCTTTTACTTACGGGTAAAAAGAGTTATTCCAACATACAGTGTAGTGATTAGGGTTGGCAATACTTCCTGTTCCTGAACTCTTATAGTATGGTCCAGAAAGCCCACCTTGGATTTTAAATATTTGAACGCCTATAACTCTTTTCACCCCTCCCCTAAAAAAAAGGATATGAAAGTATATTTATGCATTGTTTGAACAGGACAGGGGCATAAAGCTGGCTACCGTTGTATAAGCAAAATGTTCTTGAGTACAGCGTATCAAGTAAAAAAAAAACATAATGACTTTATATCTCATCTAAATAGCATTTTCTTTATATGATTTTGGTGGCTATAGGTTCATATTTTAGACCTAGCTCAGTCTTGTCTGGCATTTATATATGTCAACGATCCACCCATCGACAGTCACAATTAAAGGGGCTCAAGCGAGAGTTTTTTTTTAAAAGAAAAATCTCCCAAATCCATGATCAAATAAAATTTTGTATATTTACCAAGATGAACATGGGATCTTATGTGATATATCAGGTCGTTACGCAGATTTCCACAATAGCAATGCGTGAAGTGACGTCATTTGGTTTTGTAACCCGCATGAATTACGGCAGGAGACACATACCCGGAAATAAATGCACGAATAGGCACGTTACTATGGTAACCTATCGTATTCCACATTTACTATGTAAAACTAACGACCAAAAAGAGTAAATATTTTATAAAACCTCAGCCAAAAGCTACAAAGTATATAAGAAGATGCGAATATTGCAAATATTCAAAAGTGTTCTTTATTGTTTAACGATTTACTCTTTTTCAGCGCGAACATTTGGTTGAAGTTCTAAATAGGCCTTTATACGCTTGGCCGCACGCATACACAACACATTTAAATTTAGACCAGGAAGACAAACCCCCGACCTGATTTTGTTGGTAGAATAGTACATGTTTGTATACGCCAACGTACATTTTGACTGTACGCAACGTCATCTACACGCAGAACTGTGTAAGCGTGTAAAGATGACGGTCCATGTAACCCGGGGCGAGTTACTCGCTTTGGTGTGTATATGTATACTTGTCAAAATTGCCATAAGTCAAGGTGAGTTCTTTTGCCACATAATAGATTTTGTTAATCACATATTTTACTAAATTGATTTACTGGTTATATCACTCTTTCTGTAAGTTTCTGTAAGCATATGGAATAACTTCAATTTACACTGTACACCTCTACCCCTTCCCTCCCCTCCACTGCTTACCTTGAGTATGTGTGTATCATTAGTGTTTTATTTATTTATTGATTGATTGATTGATTGATTCATTCATTCATTCATTCATTCATTCCACTGGTGTTTTGTATATCACTTATATGACGGCGGCCAGCACTATGGTTTGAGGAAACCGGGGCAAAGACAAAGGGAAACCCACGACTATCTGCAGATTGTTGGAAGAAATTGCCACGTACTGTACGTCCTAAGTGTTTTAAGTCGCACAACTAATCGTGGGCCGCCGTCGTGTAAGTGAGATATAGTTATACACCAATCACATCAATAAATAATCTTGGGTACAGTGATTTATTAGGACAAGTGGATCAGACTGGCGAGTATATATACATGTACACGTAGGGTATATCCAAACCCTCAATAGAGCGACGGCTTCAGTAGACGGTAGATCCAGGGTAAACCCCGAATCGGGTCACACTTGACTTCCTCCTTTGTATCATAAAGGGGCCAGTGCAAGGACTGGTTGACCGGTATCAGTATAATGGTTCAGGAGGTGCGGCTTACTTGCCTTCGGTAAGTCGTCTCAGTGAAGCAACACTAGATAATAAAACGGTGGAAATCCGTCCTGCAACAAAGAGGCACGTTACATGCACTCTACGTACTCTTTCGTCGTCATATGGCGTCTTCCAAGCTCTCATTCCGCCATAAACTCCAGGCCATAAAATCTAAAATTATATTGACTAATGTATGTAGAGGTTGCTATCTGCTTCTACGTGTGTACTATTATCAGTAAGGAAGCTGAAGAGAGACCAATGCTGTCGCCGCGAGATCAAGTCAAACTCATGTTGGCTTTCTCTCCAGTCTGCACAATGATGGTCGTCATGGTGTAAGTGAAATGCATATATTCTTGACATTATACTGCAGTCAGTTAATATGAATACACATATGAAAGGTCAACTGATCAGCCAATTATCACCCATAATGCATAGGTACATGTATACGAATCGGCTTGTAGATATTGTAAAAAACAATCATCTAAGTCTACTTTTGATGATAGCAGAGCAAATTCTGAAAAACAGATTTACAAAATGACATCCATACCCGGAGCTCTTACATTTCAACTTTATAGGCTGAGCTTACCTGTGCGTAGCTCCAGTAATAACAGGTAAAGCTGTACAAGTATGAAAGACCATTGTCGCCATCGCACCTCATCCCTGGAGCAAGCGAACCACGACGTTTACATTTTTGTAGTGTCTTGCCGAGGCCAATATTTCAAAAGGAGAGATGGTCCAAATTTGACGTTGACACGGAGCGTAAATCTCGAGTCCAAGTATTTATAAAAACGGCTGGACGAAGGCCGCAAAGGGTTTCCATACATAACACAATAGGTGGGGTGCTTCAACCAGGTGACCCAGATAAACTCCATAGTAAAGATTGAAGATGATTCACCTTAACTGACAACCTTAAAGTACACAGTAAACGTTTACTGAAGCTTTATAATTGAGTTGAACTGAATGTTTATTCACCAAACGTAAATATATGTATAATGACATATCTCGTAAATGGCGGGAATAAAGTTCTGGGACTTGTACTATCCCTGACTCATTATTATCAAATAATAATAATACATGCTTGTTGAGGAGCGATAATTAGTGAACAATTGTATTAAGAAAAGAAAATCACTTGGAAAAAAACTTACATAGATATGTAACAGTATAAACACTATAAACTAAGTTAATAGTGTGAAGAATATTTTGTGTGACACCTTCTGTCTCGTAGATTGTATGACTAATGTGGGTCAAATATTGTTAATTACAAAATCTTTTAACCTGGATTTGAATAAAGACGTGACATTGATTACTTTGAGGTTTGGAGGAAGCCTATTCCACTCCCTTAGGGCTTATGACCTGATGAAATGTGTGGATGGATTTGAAGTTAGAAAACGCACATGGAAATAGAAAGAATAGGATCTGGTTGGGTAACTGTGAACATCAGATTGTCTTTTGAACAGCTGTGTCAATTTGTGAGGAAGAGATAGTGATTGGTGAATGAATTTGTGTGCGAGTAGCAAGGATGAGTGTCTGTGTATTTGTCCAAATGGGAGGATTTGAGGTTCTTAAATATTTGAGCCGCATGATCCAGTCTTTGTGAAAAAGTTATCAGGCGGATGATGCGTTTCTGAAGAATTGAACTAAGAGATGGAGATGATGTCTTGCATCATAAAACATTTGCATAGGAAAGATAAGGGAATATCAGTGAGTGGTACAAAATAAGCAGTGTTTTTTGTTGAAGTTTGATCGAGTCTGTTTGATAATGCCAATATTTCTGGATAATTCCTTACTAAAAAGGTTAATGTGAGATGTCCACGGCAGCCTTGAATTAAAAGAAAGGCTGGCTATTTCAACCCCTCTTAAATATAACGGTAGCGGAAGTGCCTTATTTTTGGATACATTTATATGCATGAATGTTGTTTTACTAATATCAAGGGACAAGAGGTCAGCTGTAAACCAATCGAATATTTTATGCAACTCGTCAGACATAGTGGATACAGCCTCGGCGCTTATAGGCGCATAAGTGCAGACACTTGTATCATCAACAAATAATGTAAAATCCAGAATATCTGACGATGCTGTGATATCATTAATGTGCAATAAAAATAACACAGGACGTAGAATGGAGCCTTGGGGAACACCACAATCTACCTTACGGTCTTTTGACATATTTCCATCAAAGTGAACTGATTAGGATCGCCCAGATAGATAGTTCTCAAACCTATGAGCGGTGTGAGCTCGAACTCATAGTATTCGACTTTTTGTAGTAGGATTTTGTGGTTGACAGTGTCAAAAAGTTTTTGACAGATCAAGGAAAGTCACGACAGAATGTTGTTTGGCGTCTTTGGCAGATGCGAGGTAGTTGTATAGAGTGCAATCCGCGTGGGAAGTAGAGTGCCCAGTTCTAAAACCAAATTTTTTGGGCGAAATGATGTCATTGGCTGTCAGAAAATCATTCATCATGTTCACATTTATTTTTTCCATTATTTTGCTCGGACTAGGTAATACCGAGATAGGACGGTCGTTTGTGATATTATTGGCGTCACCACATTAAAAGATGGGGGGAATTTTTGCACATTTCAACAAAGACGACATATATCCCGACATAAGGGACAAGTTAACTATATGTACAAGGGGAGATGAAATATCTTTTGCAACAAGTTTGACATCAGACAGGCAAATGTCATCTAAGCCTTGAGCTGATGTCTTTAGACTGTGTATAACGGTTTCAACAAGATCAGGCGAGACAAGAAAAAAGTCTGAAAAATGTTCAAGGCTTGGAGGTATCTTAGCATCAAGACTGGAACTAAAAAGTCATTAAATCTATTGCAAATGACACTTTTGTCTGAAACAGATAACTCATAAATATTAAAACATTTAGACATGTTCTATCATTTACCACGTCCCATTAGATCATTCATTACTTTCCAAGCTCCTTTGATATTGTAATTTTGGTCGTTTAGTTTTTTTCCCCAAGAAATCCTTTCGCGAAAAACAGATAAAGTTGTTCAGTTTGTTCTTGTACGTCCTATATTTGACGCGAGTCGGTATATCAGAAGATTTCAAATACTTGCGATGAAGTTTGTTCTTCTCTAATACACACTGTAAAATGCCTCGTGTGACCCAAGGTTTGAGAGTATGGGTTGATGGGCTGTCTATGGTCACGACAGGAAAGCATTTGTCGTAAGTTATGGATAATTTCCCAGTAAAACAGGACAAAGCATCATTAACACTATCCGATGATAGAACGTCATGCAAGTCTATATTTTGACATTTTTTTAAAAGAGATTGACTTGTTCTGTAGTCTTTTGGGGAAAAGAGTAAGTTGGAAAAAAACATAAGTCGAGAAGATATTGAATATAGGGAAGTGGTCAGACATATTTGTTAAAAATATACCGGAGAAATTGCGTTGAGGATTCAAGTTGATAACGATCTTATCTATCCATGGGTAGCTTTTGTAATGGAAAGGAAAAGGAGACTGCATTAATTAAAAAAAAACATTATTTACCATCTTCTGATGATAAATGGCTATCACAATTTAATAAGTTTATATTGAAGTCACCTAAGATGATACATTTTTTGTTTGCGGGTATATTATGAATGGTTGTTCTTAGTTTTTCATTAAAAAAACACACGTTTTTGTCGAAGGCAAACTGGTTTTAGAAAAGTGTGGTGTGCTATATTGAGGGAGCTACCCACAACTACCCCATACCACCAGATAATGCATCAGACTTCATGTGTAAAAGCATTGTCATCACACTTTTCATCAATTCCTCCGAAATGTAAATTATATCTCCGACTATACCGTCCCTGGTCCAAGGTTTTTTTCCTGAAGGTCACGCTTTACTACAGAAAGTGCTTGCATACTGGATTTAAGTTTTTTTTAATTCCTCTGCGTGACATCCTCTGAACTTTGTTCATAATTTGAACGATAGAGTCAGTATGCTGTAGACTAGAAATGAGAGACTGTTGAGTTCTTGAGAGAGGCGCTCAAGTGAACTTTGCTGAGTTGCATGTTCCTTGTATCGAGTTTGTTGAATGTCACTCACCGAATTCACCATTTACTCACGGAACTTTTTGTCTTCGTCGCATTGTTCCACGACCTCTTCATTCTAGACTATTACTTCTCTCTCGTCCCCAGGATCACTGCAGTTTAGACCTTTAGACTTTTGTTAGGGTTGTCCGATTTCTGAAGCTTGTGCGGCATGGTGATGGTTCTTGTTGTAGTTCTAAGGATTTTATCTAAGTTGTCCGATTTTTGAGGCTTTGGTGGCATAGTGGTATCAAGCGTGTCCCAGTATGTATGGCTAGGGTAACTTCTGTTCACTGAACATTGTTGAGCGCTGCTGAGCAGTGCCGCAGCTCCACAGTAAAGCGCGTCCTCACCCAAGCATGCTTCGGCCAGAGTATGAAGTTTTGATTTATATATTTATTTGTTTTACGGCGTATTCAAGAAAAATTCACTTATACAAAGGCGACCAGAGTTATGGTGTGAGGAAACCGGGAAAAGTACGAGGGAAGCCCACAACCATCCGCAGGTTGTTGAAGATTTTCTCACGTACGGTCGGAGAACGGAACATTTTGTGTTGATTTGCACGTTTATTTATTTATTTATTTATTTATTTATTTATTTCACTGGTGTTTTACGCTGTCCTCAAGAATATTTTACTTATTATGGTGGGAGGACATATCCCGGGGGAAACAGATAACGGGCTAAGCATTTTATGAAACAGTACAAGCATTTACAAGATTTACCAAAGGTGGTGCTTGATCTGTGGAATTTGTAGCTGGCAAGATGATCTACTGATATATACATGCATATGTAAAATAAAGCAGTCAAGGGATAGCACGGTTATGTATTGAAAAGGAACATATAATGGGGCTGAGAAAATGATACTGCTAAAAGAAGACATCTACCTGGCGATAATGAAAGATTACTTCAGTCTGAGTTTGAAATATGTGGAACTGTGAGGAAGAATTTTATGTGTTATGGTGAGAGGATTGTGTCCTGTTTTGAGACGATGGTTACCGCCACCAGAAATATTAAAATTAGAACTGTTAACATAAAGGTTCGATCAATTTGTCTTCGAGGTGTCATGTAACCATACCGGTTGATCCTTCGATATTCCGTGTTTTCGTAATGCATAAATTACTTCCCTGTTAATGGATTATCCCCCCTTGACGGCAGTTATCGGTTCATCTAATGTCATTAGTATTTGGAAGTACCAATGAGATGGAATTTAAACAACCATTGTGATGAACTGTGACTAATCTGCCTGTTAAATTTCTTTAACTACATTTGAATCATTGCAGTGTGCTTCTGTGCGTTGAGAAATTGACAAAGTAAAGGGCAATGTTTTCCTTAGTCCCATATGCATTAAAGTGACAAAATTTCGATTTTCAAACAAATTCTGATTGCGACATCTTAACAAAATATTAAAGTTCGCTCATAAACTAAATCCCTCTCGTTGAAATGAAAAACATTCATTGAGTCCGAGACCAAAAAAGTCCTGTCGTTATTTGTATTCAACACCAAGAATATCTCATGAATATTCAACCGGAAGTTCACCATGCACTAACTAAGCGATTTCTTTGTGCTTCGTGAAACCCTTTTCTTTCTACAGTGTATTGCACCGTTCAAACTGACCACCCATTACAACTCTAGACTTGCTTGTCAACCTGTCGAGCTCTTTTCTTGCCTCTTGTTGGCCGATCCTGCCAGTCGTAAGTACTTCTTTTACGCGTGTAAGCAGCTATGTTTGTCTACATCTGAGGTTTACTGAGCGCCCTGCACATGATCCATTTCCTTTGAACTGACAACATTTCATTTAAATATTTTGCAGATTTTTGAGTTTTCGGGGGGTTTTTTTTTGGTCATTTTTAAACATTCACTTAACGTATAATACTGAGGGTGGGATTAACGATAAGCTTGTAACTTTTACCTGTTGACAAAAATAATGCCTGACGCTCATGTTATTCTGTAAGGACACATATCTGTAAAGGGGAGGTAAATCATTGAAAAAGGAAGTAACCTATGTATTATAAAAATATGGAATAGGCTTCGTAATCCCCTTTGCTTGATAGCAGGTAGGAAGGTTACACGGGCGCATTGATTTTCCTTAGAATATATGTAGTGAATCTGTCAACTTGAATCTGAAAAATATATCCCTTAACTTTTATCCCATTATGGCTTGTCTCTTATAAGCGTGCATTTTATTTCTTAGTCTTGACTCTGACGAAACGAACATGAACATAGAAACAATTACATAGAGGTTTTGAGTGTTTCGTCCCTTGTCTTACACCGAACAAGCGTGAATTCACGATAGCTGCGAATTCTTTACATCTTGCGTATAACATTTCGTTATCGGCACGTTAACTGTCCACGTCAGAAGATAGTATGTCAAAATTTTGCTGATCAGAATTCTCACAGATGAAAGCATGTGGTCGGCGGATGAAGGATAGGGGACCACTTTATTGTATTAATGCGACAGCATACTCTTTACAGCGCTCTCTATACTTTTGCTTTACATCACTGTCAAGTATTATCTTTGGATACCATAAAAATACTTTAGGTGTCCGTTGAAATGAAGAGAATTCACATGAGTCAGCTAAAAAAAAAAACATGATATCTAATATCTAATTTTTTGACATCACTTCCTACCTCATTATGGTGACCTCAATAACCTTAGTGTTGTTCAAGAATTCTGTGTGAAAGAGCGGGCTATGGTGAGCTGCAGCCTATACCACACCACTGGTTGATATTAACACTTCGTTTGAACACCTTTGAAGGTTAATCAACAATAACTCAGTTAATTATCTTAGCCCCTGAGGTTATATTAAGTTATCTGTCTGTCTGTCAGCTTGTTTGCATGTTAGGAACATAATGGAACAAGTTATGTGCGAGTTTTGATAAAATTTGGCAAGCAGTGTGACCTTGCGGCAAGTATTAAATTTTTTCGAATCTAGTACCTTTCTAGCCGTTTTTCACCATTGCCTGTCATGAACTTAATGGGAAAAAGTTGTGCACGGATCTCGGTGAAACCCTTTGCTTCTGGCACAAGCACCAATCCATTTCACTTTGGGGGTGATCGGAAAATGAATCCAGATTTACGATTTTTTTGTTGAATCTTCACCAAAGCAGGATATGGTAAAGAAGTTATGTAAGGTTTATGATGTAATTCTCTACACGCTTTGTCCTTGGCACACAAACTAATGCACTGCAATTAGGTACTTATCCGGATCTGGATCCGCGAACCCAAAAATCGTAAAGCGAACCTCCTGTCTGTCTCTCCGTCAGCAATTTTAAGGCAAAAAACGTTACGCACGTCCTCGGCAAAATCAGCAAACCATAACATTTTATTGCTGATCCTTATCTGGATGCTGGTGCAAGTATATTCTAAACGATTTCTCTCTACTGGTTGACAAGGGAAAATGTGTCGGCCACTGGTCTGTAGTTTGGGAGTTTAAACATTTAACTATTGAATAATTATTCGTTTAATGAAGTTTAAGTAGAGCGTACTTTGTATTTATTCACTACTTTTCAGGTCAAAGATGTAATCGACCACGGTGTGGTCATAGAGCCAAGCGCAAAGGAAGAAATGGGTGTATGTGCAGAAAAAGTCAAGACGTCCCCTAAAGAAAGACCATAAATGAACGTTGTGTTTTTTACTGTGCTGGTGAGTGTTCATCTTGTGCCGCTAATACATATATGGCAGGGATAAAAAGCATTGCTAAACAGCATTTGACATGTTTATCCACCTGTTAATCCATAACAAGAACATGGTGTCAAAAAAAGGGAAGTGAGTTTTACCCAAGTATGAAAAGATATCTGAAAGTCCCAGCATAGGAACTGACGTAAGTCGAAGAGGAAGCAGATTTGCACATAAACAAACACCTGACACTTTTTATACGCATTTATTGTTACATCTATTGTAAATTCCATGACATATACAGTGAAGAGAACCTCAACATGGTAAATACGTTTAAAATGCCTCTAGTGAATAATTTACCACAAAATGTATGAGATTTGACTATGTGATTCTATCACTTAATGATATAAATAACCAGTAACCTTTAGAACTTTCCAACCCTTTTTGTGATTGAAGAAAAGTGCCGCAGTAATGACCGTACTTGCCCAGTTAACACCACATGTGTGGCAGAAGGCTTATTCTTCAAGGAGTACCGCTGTAAGTGTTTAGCTGATGCGGTTCAGTCTTCAACAGGACAGTGTCTAGGTAAGTCGTGACTGCAGAAGCCCATTAGTGTCACGGGGGAAAATTAGGGGAATTCCAAAAGTCGTAATGAAGATAATCTTTCAGTCAATTAAGAGAAAGTATTCCTTTAAGTCGGAAAAAAGGTCTTGTGATTACACTTTTCTCCCCGAATTTTTCGCCACCATGACACATGTACGTGCCAAATGAGAAAAGAAAATGTAAATTAATGTAATGACTCACTTCCATGAACCCTTTTTTAGTCTACTTTTTGTAAACTTTCAATTCAACAGCTTTGCCTGAATCTGGTTATATTTACTTGTGCCAAAAGTCTGGGTGTTTGCACCCAAATATTCGTGTCCTGCATTGGCAAAACTCACATAACATCACGACACACGAGACCAAGCCATAAAATAAGTGGTTAATAAGGATTCTTCGATGTTACCATAGCTTGAATATGCCAAGGATTTTATACCCGTTAAAATGTAAAACTAATGTAAGTCCGTATTACACAGACTCCTAACTTAAGATTTTTATATTTTATGGAAATTGGGCATTGCTTTATTGCGGAATAAGATGATCAAAACACAAGTACCTTTTGTTTACACTCTATGGCCGATGGGGTTAGCGCACCAGCGCGGCGCAGTGACCCAGAAGCCTCTGACTAATGGGGTCGATGTGAGGTAAAGTCCAGCTCACGCTGTCTTCGTCTCCGGCCGTACGTGAGAATGTATGCCCGGTTTCCTCCCACCATAATACTGACCGCGTAGAAATGAAATATGCTCGAGAACGGCATGCCAAGGATCAAATAAAAAAATAAATATTTACATGTATAGTGTTTTGTGATCAAATGTCATAAATGCACAGTCCATGAGGCATTATATAATAATATTGATAAAAAGATCTGTGTTTTTGTATAAGGTCGAAATGTTGTGTGAAGTGACACAGAGGATATGTGCTATATGGTTCGAACGAGTTAAGTGACGGGGGAAAATAGTCGCTAAACAGAGCGATTATACTGTGTTCATTGCTTTCTTAGTTTCTGTCAAAAAAAAAACCCATACCCGGTGTATCATCAACTGTAGCTGTTCATTTGATAACGTAAGCGAATTCAATGGTCGTAAAAAACTGACTCCGTGAAACTAGTCTCGCCATCATTTCTAACGTGTGGGCTTCCGTGGCCTGGTGGCTAGCGTCCTGTTGCAGCGCATTGACACAGGAGCCTCTCCAGAAGCCTCTCACCAATGTGGTCTCTGTCAGTTAAAGTCTAGCTCATGTTGGCCTCCTCTCCTGTCATACGTGGGAAGATCTACCAGCAACCTGCGGATGATCGTGGGTTTCCCCCTTGCTCTAGCTGCCACAATGCTGACCGCTGTCATATAAGTGAAATGTCCTAGAGGTCGGAAATTAAATCAATTCAATTAATACATTACAAATATTATTTTTTTCTTTATATGTATGTAAAACTGTTCAGATTAAAAGAAATAAAGTTATACAGAGGGAATATTAGATAAGAGACGGAGAAAGTATTAAATAAACAAAGGATTTATACTGTGTTTACAGTCGAGACAACCACACCCGGTATATCATCAACCACACCCGGTGAACCATCAACTGTCACTGATTCCACGACATCTACGACTGTCACAGCGAGACAAAGTAAGCAAATTCAATGATCGTAAATATTGATCTAGTTGAGTTATACTCTGGCCATCATATCAAACCTTATTCTTTCTTTATATTTTTAAAACTACAAAGTTTTTCGTTAACATCCATTACCTGTAACACTAACAATTGTAGCACAGCACACTTCGGAAGTGCGATCACTCGTCCAACCCTCTAATTGTTAATACAGTACGTTTTAAGCGGAAATTTTAAATATTATATGGCATGTATGGTCTGCCAGCAACCAGCAGATGACCACCGTTGTACAGACGAGTATGGCGTAAAACACCAATCAATAAATAACTAAACAAGTGTTTCATGTTTTGGAGACCGATTATAAAAATGTGCTTGTATGGAAAATAAAATTCGCCACATTTGTATTTAGGAAAGGTGTTTGGATAGAAAAATGTTACACTTTTGTTTTTAACTCCCCAAGATATGTTATCTTTAGGAAAAAGGGCCTTAATCTGACCTTGATTTCGTATGATACGTGAAGGACATGATTTCGAGCTGAGACTTCTGTCTGCTTCTTGCATCAGTTTGGAATTGGTAAAGATGATGAACCAGTTATATAATAACATGTATATTGTCCCAGAATTCTAAACTGTCCTTGCTTATTTATGCCCTGAACCGTAAATTCAAGTAGTTTCAGTTTTAGATATTGACACCAACACAACGTTACCAATGAACGGACATAGCGGAGCGGTAAACCTATCGGACAAGGAGACGGGTATGTTCTGCGAATCTGAATAAGGAAGGCATACTTTTATAAGCAGTTTGGCCTATGATACTTCATTTCAGTCTGTTGGGCCAGTTTGTTACGATTCCAAACTCATTTATTTATTATATATTTATTTGGTTGCTCAACACCATACACAAGATATCCTGTCAATTGTCAGTACTTGAGACGATATGGCAGCAACCTGTCGATGGTCGTGGGTTTCTCCCGAGCGCTGCCTTGTTTCGTGTCACCAAAATGATGGCTGCCGTGGCGAAAGTAAATATTCTTGACTATGGCGTAAAACACCAATCAAATAAATATGAATGGCCTATTTGAAAGAATAAACTCAGTTTGTTTTACATCTTGACAAGTGACACTTTGATAAGGCGATTACGCTAGACGTCACACTTTGAAGTCATATACATTGTTTATTTTATGATCATTTTTGCCGTTCGTTTTTTATAAATCCTCTTCAGGCACAAATTCCGCGGCACTCACAACAGGCTTGGTTGTTGGGTTAGGAGGGGCGATGCTGCTGGCTGTCATCGTTTTGGTTGTTGTTGTTCGGTAAGTACAGATTCTCAGGGCTATATATCTCATGTGAAATTCTCCCCCCCCCCCCCCCCACACACACACACATACGTAGATAGCGTATGTCTGCCAAAATGTGTATTCAGCATTGTAATTTTTGGCATCATTATTGTGAAACAAATACGCAAAGTATGCAGCAGCTTAGTGAAGAAATCTGTGCCATTTGTTTCAAGAAAGTATTGAATATTCGCAACGACCTCCGGCGAAGTTGGTGTGTCTTCCTGCACTCTGGCTAGTCATTAATTGAATAAGCCATGTTAAAAGATACGATGACAAATATTTTACTGACCGACCAACATATTGTCCAACAGAATAACATATTGTCCAACCGACCAACATATTAACGAACCAACGGACCAACACAGTCTCCAACCGACCAACTTATTGACCAACAGACCAACATATTGACCAACCGCCCAACAAATCAAAACAGCAGGCCCTTACGACATACTGACCGTTTTACGGAATGACCGACAGATGGACCAACAAACCCCCCAAAAAGTTGACGGATCGATTGTTCAAAGGACAAACTAATAACCAGGCTGACCAACAGACAGACAGATCGGCGGTACCACAGATTAACCGACCACACCACAAACCGACTAACTTCAGGTTGACCGACAGTATCACAGATTGACCTTCAGAACAACCGATCAGCACTGAAAGGAAAGTTAGGGTCAACGGGCTTAAAACTCTGAGTTATAAAATTAAGCTAATTCAACTGAGTAAACTTAGTCATATGGCCAGATCAGCTGAGTCATTAAGCTCATCTGGTTCTGTTGATGACTCACTCGATTAGTGAGACTGGACGAAAATGTTTCAAAACTGGACAGAAAAATTATTTACTTTGTAGGAAAATGGGAGAACAGTTATTCGTACCTTTACGATGTACAGTTTATTGCATGGGAAGATGAATTAATGTTTCAACATATTGCATTCATTTTTCTTTTCTGAAACGGACTGCTATTCATTTGTAATATCCGTGTATCTGTTTAGAAAGTTCAACATGAACTCCATTTTTCTGTAACAGAAAATGTAAAAGAAAGAGTGGCGATGGCACTGGTAAGACATTGAGAAGGCCTTCTGTGGAAAGACAAATGGCAGCGAACGCTGCTTACAGTAATGTTTCCGTGTCGGATTCCACGGGCCAAGACAATGCAGCTTGCTCAACAGCTATCGTGCAGACCGGCGCCTACGAAGAAGTGGATTTGGACAGAAATTCCACAATAAACAATGGTGTGGATGATACCACCGTCATGGTAACCAGTAAAAATGACGGTACAGCATGGGCAATGCAAGGTAGGCATAGCCCACAGAATGCGGAATACACCTCACCGAACGAGTATCACATTCTGTGTGAAATGAAAAACGCCAATTGGAATGAATGTAGTATTCAGCCCGAAATGAACGGAAACGAAAATACAAAGGCCTTTCAGGAAAACGAGGATTCAGTTGAACAGAACGCATACCACATTCTATGTGATCTGAAAACCACCAATGAGAGTGAAAGCAGTATTCAACCCGGTAGCGAAAATCCAAAAGGCTTTCAGCAGAATGTGAATTCAGCAAAAAAGAGTGAGTACCAAGTTCTGTATGATCCAAAAGCCATCAAGGAAAGCAAAATTCAGCCTGAACAGGACCAGTACCAAGTTCTGTTTGATCTGAAAACCACTGATGAAAGTGAAAGAAGAATTCAGCCAGGAAGCCAAAGCCCCAACGTCTTTCAGGAGAATGTGGATTCAACGCAACAGAACGAGTACCATATTCTGTGTGATCTGAAAACCACCAATCAGAATGAAAGCAGTACTCAGCCCGAGAGCGCAGCAAGCGGAAATCCCGAAGTATTTCAGCCAGAAGAGAATGACTCAGCACAGCAGAACGTATACCATATTCTGTGTGATCTGAAACCCGCCACTGAGGGTGAAAACAGTGTTCAGCCCGGGATGACCGGAAACAAAAATCCCGAAATCTTACAGCCAAATGTGCACGAATCAACAGAGCAGAACGCATACAATATTCTCTATGATGTGAAACCTACCACTGAGAGTGAAAGTAGTGTTCAGTCAGAGATGACCGGAAGCGAATATCCCCAGGCTTTCCAGCAAAACGTCGATTCCACAGCTGTTTTCTTCACTGACTCTTCGCCGAGAGGTCACCATTCGCCACCAGGTGTCGCTTTCCAGAGTAGATTTGGGCGAGAAGAGGGAGAGTATGACGAACTTAAACTGCCGAAAGTTTAAAGGAAAGTGAAACTGTTTTGTTCAGGTTGTATATTGTGTTTGGTTCCTGACTCACTCTGATACTTTTATGGAAACTTCTAATAGTGAACTAAACAATTGAAGTGACAGTGTGTGAGCTTTAAGATTTGCTATGTGTTTATGCTAAGCGCCTTCTCATTTTACTAAAATCTACGAGAGACTGTTGTAAAGATCCTCCTCGGATCTTTACAACAGTCTCTCGTAGAGTCTAAGGCAGTTTTATGTAGAGCACGGTTCAGCATGGGCTTGTCAGATTCTCCTCTTCTTGATTTCTTCTGTTGAGTTTTTTTAATTCGAGCGCATTCACTTGTGTTTAATTACTTGTGTTAATATCTCAGCTGGTACATGTTATCTGGATTTTTACATTTATAAAAACGACGTGGTCTTTCTCTATCGTCGTTTGCATGACAATAGAGATGACTAATGGTAATTTCGATATTTTTAGCTATCCATTTGTGGATGGCAATATCCCAGAAATCCCTAAATGTATGGTGTATACATATCTCGCCTATAGTCGCATAAGCAAGAGTGAGTACTAACATAGACGATTTATTTCTACCTCACAGAACATGTTTGCATAAACCTTTCCGTTAAGACTTAGCCATCAAGCGCCATCATTAAAAATTTCATACCTGTTGCCAAATATACCAGCCATTAATTACTGCTTACAATCATATTGTTGAATATTTATGACGCTATAAGCTTGGGTAACGTATGTGTACATCTACTTCCGCTGAACTCTGAGTAATGGGCCGCATAAATATGGATTGGTTTTAATGTTACTGCTGCTGTGTTTAGTTAATAAAAGCGTAATTGAGTTATTGCATACCTTTTCTTTATAACAGGATATTCTGTATAATAAAAATGTTATTTGCAAAACCTTTAAACGTCTTATTGTTCAGTATTAATTAAGGGGTCCTTGTAATATTTGATGTAAAAGTAGAGCAACAAGTTGCATTAAGTTTGAAAAAGGACATTAAAGTTTTCGATTATAGTTTTGAAGTTTAAATGTCATCCACGCTCACGTAATATGAGGCAGATGCTCTCCGGCCGCACGTGAGTGGGGAGGTGTTGCAGTAACTTGCGGTTGGTTGTGGAATTACTCCAGCCTCTGTCCGGTTTCCTTCCACCATAATGCTAGCTACCGTTGTATAGGTGAAATATTCTTGAGTACGGCGAAAACACTAATTAAATAAATGAGGCAAATATATCAAGTCACCAGCTTACAGCACAAATCTCAGACACGGCGTCGACATATTATAACATTCCACTTCGCTCACCTCGGTGAGATATAAGATATTTAAATCTAGTCCACATTGACATTAATTAATTTGCATATTTTCTAGGAAAGCTACAGATAAGAGGCGTTGAGGCACCGATGGCTTATTTGGCAGAGCACACGTTTCGGGGACAGTAGATCCAGGGTCAATCCTGGGTAGGGTCACACCAAAGACCTTAAAGGACGAAGTACCTTTCTCACTGGCGTTCAGTATTTAGCGGATATTGAAACGGCTAGTTGATTCATATCCGTATAATAGCTCGGATGGGGTGGCTTAGATCTTCTTGCCTTCGGTAGGTCGTCTTAGTGAAGAAGCACTCGATTAAAGAGCGGTGGAAATCCGTCCTGCAACAAGGAGGCACATTAAATACTCTCTACGGACGCTTTCATCGTCATATGACGTCAAAATTGTTAAGCACGACGTCAAACCCTAAGCACTCACTCTCTAAGTACGCTTAAAAATTATATGATACGCTTCAAAAATTAAAAAAGAGCGCACTGTATACACCTGAAGATTTGTACGTAGGCTTAAGTTCACGAAAGGTAGAGTTCGTGTGAGAATTAAAGCAGGCAGCCCTGTCAAAAAGAAAAATATTT
Organism: Liolophura sinensis; assembly: GCF_032854445.1. Lineage (NCBI taxonomy): Eukaryota > Metazoa > Mollusca > Polyplacophora > Chitonida > Chitonidae > Liolophura > Liolophura sinensis. Next base: position 12,054,694 of record NC_088307.1, read on the forward strand.
ACAAATGTCTGGTTTCAATACAACATCGACCGTCAGCGAAGTCTGCTATGTTAAGGTATTATCGAGGATCCAGTTTCTGACCTACATTATACATGTACAGGTCTGTGATTTCGCGAGGAAATTAAAGTTCATACAATGACATACAACGATGATAAGAACAGTTAACAACATATGTACAGAAACATTTCAGGTTTACACTATATACTGTCAATAGTTATTACTGCAACCTATACTGCTATCAAAACTTCTCTAGGCCTAAAAGGTAAAGATAGCTGTCAGTGAGCGAATTATTGAAACAAACCCGAAACTAGTTGATGCGAAATAAATAAATATATTAACTTAATTCACTTTTATTCCTCTTGAGGGAGAGCTGAAATAAAATGTTATGACAAGTCGTAAATACTGGGCAATCTACATGTGGACCTACAACTACAGGCCTACTTGTAGGCCTCTGTGCAACTACAAAGGATAGATTTATTAATTGATTTATTTATTTGTTTGATTGATGTTTTATGTCGTACTGAAGAATGTTTTTCTTATAAGACGGTGGCCAGCATTATGGTGGGAGGAAACCGGACAGAGCCTTGCGGAAACCCACGTTGAAGTTGTTGAAAGACCTTCCCACAAACGGTCACGGAGTTTCTTTGTGACGTCCTGGCGTTGGAGTGTTTAATAACAGAAGGGATATCTAACTCTAGCGAGTAACATATCACTTTTATCAGTACAGGAAAACCTGACATTTCACCTTTATATAAATAACAAAATGTTTTTCATATTCAACACAAAAATTTCATTTTTTAAATCCTTGCAACAACTCCGGATCATGTGGTCATTGGTAATACATCAGGTCGTTATACAAAATTTCACAATAACAATACGTGAAGTGCCGTCACTGGGATTTACAACCTGCATGAATTACTGCAGGAGACACATACACAGAAATAAATGCATGAATAGGCACGTTGCTATGGTAATCCAACAAATTGCACACGTACTATGTAAACGTAGCTACAAAGAAGAAAAAATATTTTATAAAGCATCAGCCAAAAACTACAATGTGCATTCGGAAATGTGATATGCTCAACAGCGCATGCCTGTGCAAATATTCAATGGTATTCTTTATTGCATAACAATTTACTCTCTTTTGGCCGAGACGTTTTGTTGAAGTTCAGAATAGGGCTTCATATGGTTGGACGCACGCATACACAACACATTTAAATATAGGCTAGGAAGATAAACTCCCGACCTGATTTTGTTGGCAGAATACTTCATGTATGTATACGTATCTGTACATTTTGACGGTATGCAATATCTACACACATCGTCTACACACACAGCGGTGTAAGCGGGTGAAGATGGCAGTTCATGTAACATGGGGAGGGTTATTCGCTTTGGCGTGTATAATTGCTAAAACTGCAATAGGTCAAGGTGAGTTCTTTTGCCACAGAAAAGATTTTGTTAGGTACATATTCTACTATCTTGGTTTACTGGTTATATCACTCTTTTTGTAAGTTTGTGTAAGCGTATGGAATAATTTCAATTTTCACATATATATACATATACATATATATATATACATATATATATATATATATATATATATATATATATATATATATATATATATATATATATATATATATATATATATATATATATATATATACATATGTAGAAAGAAGACATCTACCTGGAGATAAAGAAAGATTACTTCAGTCTGAGTTTGAAATATGTGGAACTGTGAGGAAGAATTTTATGTGTTATGGTGAGAGGATTGTGTCCTGTTTTGAGACGATGGTTACCGCCACCAGAAATATTAAAATTAGAACTGTTAACATAAAGGTTTGATCAATTTGTCTTCGAGGTGTCATGTAACCATACCGGTTGATCCTTCGATATTCCGTGTTTTCGTAATACATAAATTACTTCCCTGTTGATGGATTATCCCCCCTTGACGGCAGTTATCGGTTCATCTAATGTCATTAGTATTTGGAAGTACCAATGAGATGGAATTTAAACAACCATTGTGATCAACCATGACTAATCTGCCTGTAAAATTTCTTTAACTACATATGAATCAGTGCAGTTCGCTTCCGTGCGTTGAGAAATTGACAAAGTAAACGGCAATGTTTTCCTTAGTCCCACAAGCATAAAAGTGACAAAATTTCGATTTTCAAACAAATTCTGATTGCGACATCTTAACAAAATATTAAAGTTCGCTCATAAACTAAATCCCTCTCGTTGAAATGAAAAACATTCATTGAGTCCAAGACCGAAAAAGTCCTGTCGTTATTTGTATTCAACACTAAGAATATCTCATGAATATTCAACCGGAAGTTCACCATACACTAACTAAGCGATTTCTTTGTGCTTCGTGAGACCCTTTTCTTTCTTCAGTGTATTGCACCGTTCAAACTGACCACCCATTACAACTCTAGACTTGCTTGTCAACCTGTCGAGCTCTTTTTCTTGCCTCTTTTGGCCGATCCTGCTACGAGCCAGTCGTAAGTACTTCTTTTACGCGTTTAAGCAGCTATGTTTGTCTACATCTGAGGTTGACTGAGCGCCCTGCGCATGATCCATTTCCTTTGATCTGACAACATTTCATTTAAATATTTTGCAGATTTTTGAGTTTTCGGGGGGTTTTTTTTGGTCATTTTTAAACATTCACTTAACGTATAATACGGAGGGTGGGATTAACGATAAGCTTGTAACTTTTACCTGTTGACAAAAATAATACCTGACGCTCATGTTATTCTGTAAGAACATATATCTGTAAAGGGGAGGTAAATCATTGAAAAAGGAAGTAACCTATGTATTATAAAAATATGGAAGAGGTTTCGTAATCCCCTTTGCTTGATAGCAGGTAGGAAGGTTACACGGGCGCATTGATTTTCCTTAGAATATATGTAGTGAATCTGTCAACTTGAATCTGAAAAATGTATCCCTTAATTTTTATCGAACTATGGCTTGTCTCTTATAAGCGTGCATTTTATTTCTTTGTCTTGACTCTGACGAAACGAACATGAACATAGAAACAATTACATAGAGGTTTTGAGTGTTTCGTTCTTTGTCTTACACCGAACAAGCGTGAATTCACGATAGCTGCGAATTCTTTACATCTTGCGTATAACATTTCGTTATGGGCAAGTTAACTGTCCACGTCAGAAGATAGTATGTGAAAATTTTGCTGATCAGAATTCTCACAGATGAAAGCATGTGGTCGGCGGATGAAGGATAGGGGACCACTTTATTGTATTAATGCGACAGCATACTCTTTACAGCGCTCTCTATACTCTTGCTTTACATCACTGTCAAGTATTATCTTTGGATACCATAACAATACTTTAGGTGTCCGTTGGAATGAAGAGAATTCATATGAGTCAGCTAAAAAAAAAACATGATATCTAATATCTAATTTTTTCACATCACTTCCTACCTCATTACGGTGACCTCAATAACCTTAATGTTGTTCAAGAATTCTGTGTGAAAGAGCGGGCTATGGTGAGATGCAACCTATACCACACCACTGGTTGATATTAACACTTTGTTTGAACACCTTTGAAGGTTAATCAACAATAACTCAGTTAATTACCTTAGCCCCTGAGGTTACATTAAGTTATCTGTCTGTCTGTCAGTTTATCTCTGTGTTAAGAACTTAATGGAACAAGTTAGGCGCGGGTTTAGATAAAATCTGGCAAGCAGTATTACCTTGCGGCAAGTATTAAATTTTTTCGAATCTAGTACATTTCTAGCCGTTTTTTCACCATTGTCTGTCATGAACTTTATTGGAAAAAGTTGTGCACGGATCTCGGTGAAACCCTTTGCTTCTGGCACAAGAACCAATCCATTTCACTTTGGGCGTGATCGGAAAATGAATCCAGATCCACGATTTTTTTGCCGAATCTTCACCAAAGCAGGATATGGTAAAAAAAAGTTATGTAAGTTTTGTGATGAAATTCTCTACACAGTTTGTCCTTGGCACACGAACTCATGCATTGCGATTAGGTACTTAACCGGATCTGGATCCGCGAACTCAAGAATCTGTTAAGTACATCTTCTGTCTGTCTCTCCGTCAGCATTTTTAAGCCAAAACGTTACGCAAGGCCTTGGTATAGGCACCAAGCCATAAAATTGTAGTGCTGATCTTATATGGATGCAGGTTCCGGTATATTCTAAACGATTTCTCACAACTCATTGAAAAGGAAAAAAATGTGTCGGCCACTGGTCTGTAGTTTGGGAATTTAAACATTTAAGTATTGAATACTTATTCGTTTAATGTAGTTTAAGTAGAACGTTATTTGTGTACATATTCCCTTGTAATTTCACTGCTTTTCAGGTCAAAAGTGTGGTCTACTACAGTGTGGTCATAAAGCCACGTGCAGAACAACAAGAATAGGAAACTTTTGTGTCTGCATAAATAGACAAGACGTCCTCAAAACAAAGATCATAAATGGCCGTAGAGTTTTCTACTGTGTTGGTGAGTGTTTATCTTTGGCAGCTAATACATATATGGCGATGGTGCGTAGCATTGCTAAACAGCAATTGGCGCGTTTATCCACTTGTTTATCCATAACAAGAGCATGGTGTCGAAAAAAGGAAAGTGGGTTTTACCCAAGTATGAAATGAAAGTCACAGCTTAGGAACTGACGTAAGTCGAAGAGGAAGCAGATTTGCACATAAACAAACACCTGACACTTTTTTACGCATTTATTGTTGCATCTATTGTAAATTCCTTGACAACAAATACAGTGAAGAGAAACCTCAGCACGGTAAATGGGTTTAAAAAGGCCTCTGGTGTATAATTTACCACAAAATGTATGAGATTCGACTATGTGATTCTATCACTTAACGATATAAATAACCAGTAACCTTTAAAACTTTCCAACCATTTTTGTGATTGAAGAAAAGTGCAGCATTAAAGACCGTACTTGCCCAGTTAACACCACATGTGTGGCAGAAGGCTTATTCTCCAAGGAGTACCGCTGTAAGTGTTTAGCTGATGCGGTTCAGTCTTCAACAGGACAGTGTTTAGGTAAGTCGTGACTACAGCAGCCCATTAGTGTCACGGGGGAAAATTAGGGGAATTCGAAAAGTCGTAATGAAGATAATCTTCTCGTATTGAGGAGAAAATTTTCAGTCAATTAAGAGAAAATATTCCTTTAAGTCGGAAAAAATGTCTTGTGATTAGACTTTTTCTCCCCGAATTTTTCGCCACCATGACACATGTACGTGCCAAATGAGAAAAGAAAATGTAAATTAATGTAATGACTCACTTCCATGAAGCCTTTTTTTAGTCTATTTTTTGTAAACTTTCAATTAAACATCTTTGCCCGCATCTGGTTATATTTACTTGTGCCAACAGTCTGGGTGTTTGCACGCAAATGTCCGTGTCCTGCATTGGCAAAACTCACATAACATCACGACACACGAGACCAAGCCATAAAATAAGTGGTTAATAAGGATTCTTTAGTGTTACCTTAGCTTGAACAGGCCAAGAATTTTATACCCGTTAAAATGTAAAACTGATGTAAGTCCGTATTACACAGACTCCTAACTTAAGATTTTTATATTTTGTGGAAATTGGGCATTGCTTTAATGTGGAATAATAAGATCAAACACAAGTCCCCTTTGTTTACACGTAGGCGCCTCCATGGTGGATGTGATTAACGCGTTAGCGCGGCGCAGTGACCCAGAAGCCTCTCACTAATAGGGTCGAAGTCTTCGTCTCTGGCCGTACGTGAGAATGTTTGCCCGGTTTCCTCCCATCATAATGCTGACCGCGTATAAATGAAATATGCTCGAGAATGGCATAAACCAACAATCAAATAAATCAATAAATATTTACATGTATAGTGTTTTCTATCCAATGTCATAAATGCACAGTCCATAAGGCATTATCTAATTGTTTATTTCATGCGGTCGCTGTGAGTTCAAGTCCAGCTCATGCTGGCTTCCTCTCCGGCCGTACGTGGGAAGGATTGTTAGGAACCTGCGGATGGTCGGGATTTTCCCCCGGGCTCTGCCTGGTTTCCACCCACCATAGTGCTGGCCGCCGTCGTATACGTAAAATATTCTTGAGTACGGCGTAAAACACTAATCAAATAAATAAATAATATTGATAAGAAGATCTGTGTTTTCTATAAGGTCGAACTGTTGTGTGAAGTGACACAGAGGATATGTGCTATAGGGCTCTTCAAGTATTGTCCATGCGGGTACGTGGGAGGGATTATTTTACTGTCGTTCAGATCCTGAGTACAGCGATGAATTTCATGTACACTGATTTTGTCCCTGCAACTCCTGCTAAAGTATTCCTGCACCAATTTCCCTGAAACTTTGTGTATATCTTTTATATCTTCTAAACATCTACATGCTTAATAATAATGACAATCTGACTGTTGTTTTTGTTTTCATGGTTACCCCTTTTAGGTACATAGCGTAATAATGTTTTTCGTGCATACAGCGAAATGGGCAAGCTAAAAACACATTTCTATTTCGTCATGTAGTACTTAAAATTCTATATTTCACACGCATAATATCTGTGAATATCCGTAAATGTCTGATTATGATATCTGTCATGTGTATGTCGATGTCATTCTACGTTATTATGGTTCAGTGGTCAGTATTTGAACGTATCACCTGACTTGAACATCATGCAGTTTTACCAACTGCTCAGACAAGGTACCAGAGTTTTCCGGATGCCTTGGTTTTACTATGAGAATAAGTCTCAGTGTGCTTGTAATAATGTACGATAAATGTACATTGTTATACAAACCTGTTGTATATTTACTTTCCTTTTATACGGTACACACAAACTACAACCAATTAAACTGCGTTTTATTCGTTTCTGTTCAAAGGTTTGGAACCTGTGGTATGTAACAATATTACACGATGTGGATATGGATCAAAATGTGACAGAACCACGGAACGGTGTGTATGCCAGTCCGACAACGAGACATTCAGGCAACAGAATGGCAATCCTTTTAGTCTGTTTTATTGTGTGGGTAAGTTAAATATTCTCACATGTTCCTTTATTGACAGGGAACATTTCATCATTACTATCAAGAGAAACAGTTTGTTTATTCATCATTCTAACGAATGATTTGTGCCATAGCTCAGCCATTAGTACAAGTAGGTACATGTATATACTATAATAAGCATATGCATACACACACATATGTATACTACACACAATTTTTCCATGTCTGGGTTTGTCTCAGTAAATACACACCGCCAAACAGTCAAATATGAATGACTAAACAACATAAGTCTTGAGGAGGGATATTCACAGAGGACACGGAGTCACACCATAGTTTCGGGTTGACAAACAAGGTCAAACAATAGACAAACAGTCGTGGGTTAACAAAGGTTAACCTAAAATGCTTACTGAGGTGCCAGAGTCTATTACAGCGCATCAGGAAGAAGGCAATAGCCTGAAGGACATTAGCATTCTGTGACCTAAAGTTTGTCTCCATGGAGCGATTAAGGACACCAGCTTTAAGGAGGTCAGCAAATAATAGTGCCCTAGCACGCGTGTGCAATCTGCAGTTAAATAACAAATGCTTAATACCGTTATCCACTAAACAATAATCACATAGACCAGTGGGATGAAGATTAAATCTATACAAGTATGAGTTAACGGGAATATGACCTGTTAACAAACGATATACTAAAACCTCAGCACGTCTAGATTGTAACCGTGCCACCTGAGACGTCACTAAAGGGGAGAAAGAATAAAAGAAACGGCTTTTACTGTCATCATCCCAATCATTCTGCCATAAGTTGACAAAGACAGTTTTCAAAACGCACATCGTTCCTGAATGAGAAAGGGGAGTAATATTAATGATATTCTCAAGCATTAGCCCAGCCTTGGCTAGTAAGTCGGCTTGTTCATTACCATAAATGCCAACATGACTGGAAACCCAATCAAAAAATACATGAACCCCTTCACGGATTAGGGCAGTATACATATACAATATTTCATAGACAACTGGGAAGGATTTGCCAGCATTGAAACTGACATTAGATACTACTAGTTATATTTGTTACCATTAAAATTTTGTAAAATTATAATTTCCACCAAAAAGCTAACACGCCAAATAGAACATATTTGATATCATTAAGTACTTAAATCAAGACAACTATTGCAACTCAGCAAGTTTTGCTGGTGTTTAACGAAGGTGCTGTGGTTTCACCTCGGGGTCTGTCTGGTTTCCTGGACCTAATTTTCGTGGTTTGAACGTGGATTAATGAAAAATAAGAACGTTTGGTATAGTTGATTTCCGGACATGTCAATCAATAAATCACATCATGATAGATTTATTTATTTTTCGCATTGCTGTTTTAAGGCACAATCACGAATATTTCACTTATACGACTGTGGCTATCATTATAGTTAGAAGAAACCGGGCAGAACCGGTTGAAATCCACGACCATCAAGCTAACACGCCAAAGAGAACACATTTGATATCATTAAGTACTTAAATCAAGACAACTATTGCAACTCAGGAGGTTTTCCTGGTGTTTGACGGAGGTGCTGTGGTCACGCCTCAGGGTCTGTCTGGTTTCCTGGACCTAATTTCCGTGGTTTGAACGTGGATTAATGAAACATAAGAACGTTTGGTATAGTTGATTTCCGGACATGTCAATCAATAAATCACAACACGATAGATTTATTTATTTTTCGCATTGCTGTTTTAAGGCACACTCACGAATATTTTACTTATACGACTGTGGCTATCATTATAGTTAGAAGAAACCGGGCAGAACCGGTTGAAATCCACGACCATCCGCAGGCTGTTGGCAGACGTTCTTTTGTACGACCTGAGAGGAACCCAACATGGGTTGGACTTGAGCTCACATCGACCGTATTTCTTGAGAAGCTCTTGGCTCATTGTTAGACTGCACCATAATCTATTTCTTTTAGCCAGTCGCCTATATTCATCTGTCTGCAAAATCAGTAATCCTACCAAGATTGCCGTTCTTTAGTGACATGTAACAACACAAGCTCTACACGTTGACATGTTTTACGTCTATATTATTGCAAGGAAAATGCAGTTAGAGTACGTTTTCTGGTGCATAATGTTAAACTCTATAAGCCTCGTTTTAACACCGAGAACTCATTGCCTCTGGTGATGTCAAAATTATTCAGAAATAAGTGACATGCAGGGCAATGGGTGCGGACAGTAATGTGTTTTACAATGGCTTGGTCAACATACGGCTAGTACAAACTCCACGTAGTAACACAGCTACATTGCTGCCTTAGCGAGTAGACTATTTTATTTGCTACAGAACATCCTTACATGCATCTCCAAAACCATAGTGCTGTGAGATCATATACTGAAAAAAAAAGAAGATAAGATAATACTAAAATCCGGCAGATAATGTCGATATGGCAGTCTCAGAAACAGGGTTTCAAATTAAGTGGATAGCACATAAGGTAAGTGCTGTCGCCTTTCGTCAAAACATACTGAACTCCGCCCAATGTCCAGCATGTCACTTGCTTTTGAAGAATTGACTAATAAAGACGTCACCCGAAGTAACGCCTTCTGGGTGTCGAAACAAGACAGATGGAGATTAACATTATCAATCAGAAAAAGTTTTTTAGCTTCATTTTCTTTGCAGGAATATGTAAATACCGATGTGTAGAGCTTGTGTTGTTACGTGTCATTAACTAAAGGCAAATTTGGTGACAAGTATGACTGATTTTACAGACAGATGAATATAGGCCAACGGTTAAAGGTAATGAGCTACAGCAGCCTAACCAACATCATAGAACTTAGAATAAAGGATGCAGACAGTCTAATTCAGTTTGGCCTGTAAATTGCACTTGCTAGTAGTCAGTGTCACTGCATTGTATTTGTAGGGAAAGGAGTCACACAATGTGGCGATCAGCTATGTGGTTACAAAGCAAAATGTAAGCAGGACAAGTGTGAATGTTCATCCAGCAATGATGAATTAACATATGTGATTGGCACTTCTCCTTCCCTGTGGTTCTGCATTGGTAAGTTCAGCTATTTAAGCCTATGTTAATAACGTTGGAAAATGTACATATATTTAAAACATTACAAAAAATTATATATAATTAGAATAACTGAAGTGGGAAATGATAGAAAAAATAATAGACAACAAAATGGCCATATGAGGGTGCTTATAGCGAGGAAGAAATGTTGTACATGAACATCAGACCACTTTGTCTGGCTACAAGTTACAAGCTACAAGGAAATATAGTTTTAATACTTGTTTAATTCTTGGATGAATCTTTACCAACCCGAACGTAATAATTATACAAGTTAGTTTACTTTGGATTTTAGTACGTAGAGTACTTGTTACTCGAGTGATGTACTTTTTACAGATGGCGAAGCGTTACAGTGATCTATAGGGTACCGTCTTCCACACGTAGCAAATACTCAGCTTTCCAGTTGTAGGACATCCTTTTATGTTACATTGTAATTGCAGTCAAATGTATTTTAGCAGATCATGTACAAATATCGATCTTCTTTGTCCTGAAATATCTACTTTAGAGGATTTTCGGGGTAAGCCGGAAGTTATCGTGCCTACTTCACTTTATTTGGATATATGTACTACCCATGCCATAAAATGAATGCGCTGATTTGACATGATGCATGTCGTAACTTTACAACTTTAAATTTGCACGACAACAAAGAACGCACCTCTGTTTCGAACCCATAGGGGAATCACTCACATTTGTCGTAATTGTTTATGTGTAATACTAATTTTAACACAACAAAAAACGCTAGGAAATTGTATAAATACATGCACTTGTACTATGTGGACGTCGGCGTTAGTGTTCAGATATTTTGTCATATTTTATCATTAGGAAGACACGTTTGATATCTATCAGTTTTCATTCAGATAATAGTATTTTATAACTACTATGTGAAGATGCCGTTGTGGATATGCAACTGTATTCCTCTCGTAGCTTTCAGCTGTAAAATGACAAGATCAGATATGGCTGTGTTTGGTTGGTACAAAATCATTCCGTCTTGTGCAGTATATCGACGACTTTCTGATGGTTTAATCGTCTGGAAACTTCAAAAAACTAAATCCAAGGTTCTTCTACTACCAGTTTTTACAACCGCATGCAGGACAGCAAATCATTTAGTGGAGAAATTCGATACGGTTGTTGTCACCCTTGTGGCTTTTGTAACACTGAATGGAATGGCGAAGGTCAGACAGCTCGTAAAGATCAGACTTTTATGAGGTAATTCGGCGGAAACTACCGAGTGTTGGAGGAAAAATGCATAAAACCAGCCTCATTATATAGAGATGTTAAGTGCCATATTACTCAAATTAGTGTACCCTTTCACAATATTTTTTTAGACTAGATTAAACAATTATTACAGAGGTAGGTAATTATAAATAAAAAAGAAATCTGAACACTAATCCTTTAATGCAGAGTTCAAGTCCAGCTCATGCTGGCTTCCTCTCCGGCCGTACGTGGGAAGGTCTGCAGCAACCTGCGGATGGTCGTGAAATTCTCCTCGGGTTCTGCTCGGTTTCCTCCCACCATTTTCGCTGGCCGCCTTTGCATAAATAAACAATTCTTGAGTACGGCGTAAAACACCAATCAAGTAAATAAATAATTCCCCAATCCCCCATGTCGCTGTGTCCTTTGCACTACACAGTTGGCACCCCTTTCCTGTAATAACTTCTTAGTTTTCTTCATCATTTGTTCACTCTAAACAGTTTTATCTGAGACTTCTTCTGTGGACGGCTACGCAATAGTAAACGTAATTAGATATAGTTGCCTAACATTTTAGCAGGTCACATGGTACAGTGGGGCTTTTGTACCTTTCGAGATAAAAGAGTTCGAACTCCACTATTTAGTAATTGTTAAACAATAGGAAATGTAAAGTCGGTCATATTTGCCACGCCATCATTCCCTGTGTGATCATACACTATATAGCTGTACGGGCATTTGAACGTGTTTGAAAATTTGTTTTCGGATCGCTTCTACACTTTACATGTATATTCTTACTTTCTGTTTAAATCCCGATTTAAATAAAAAAAAATTAATCTAATAGCGCATGTGGATAAACTGAACAATGTTTATTTTACAATGACAAGAGCAATCAGGCCTGTGAGCAGCTAGGTGGATAAGTGGTGGGGTCTTTCAAAGGCAAACCAAATGACTATCCCAGTTATTTATAGGCGAGGCTTCAATGACCGCCCAGGGCCCTGAAGCTCCGACATTCCAGATGTCCTGAGACATGTCCTTGATGCCTTTTCGACCAATTAAAGTAAATACAAACAGATGTACGCAGCCTTAAAACTTGAAAATATTGAAAATTTGTGTTAAAATGGAGATCATCTGAATGGAGAGCTAGAAGCATCCACATTATCCCAAAAGGGAATTCCTATCTAACATTATGATAAAAACATAGGTAAACTTGACATTTTTATTCTTACGCTCTTTGTGATAGAAAAGATGCAGGCATAGATTCATAAAACGTTAACATCGTTTGTACGTATTATCGCCTTGCTGAAAATATGCCATAATATAGGGCAAGTTTTGCTGGGTGATGGAGGATAAAGGCTGAGTTACATTTCCCAATTTTTTTAAATTACAAAATTGTACATACCATGACAACGTGACGTTATGAACGCTTTTCCCCGAGGTTAAAATATGTCACCAATAAAATTGCAGTGAGTTAATCTGTTTGAACAATTTAATTAACATTTATTGTGTTTTATTCTTTTTATATGGTTGGATCGAAAAGCGGGTGGATGGAACATATGCTGCATACCCCTCTCCCACCCCCACCCACCCACTCACATACACCACACATATCTGAAAGTGCGGTGACACGCCTTCCCCCCCCCCAACTTTGGCTTCCAATGACACTGTCAAACAACTTAAAAATAATTGAAAACAATAAGAAACTAACGAGGAAGGCAATCAAAGTTATCAATATTGTTAATGATATGACTGAATAGCAGGACATCAACATAATATCTTTTAACCTATACAGCAACGCCGACGACAAATATTAGATTTGCGGTACACAGTGACTTATTTATGCATAAGAATCATAGCTGGGTGGTGGAGGATAACAGGCCTTCCGGAGGATTAATGGAGGTGAGTTTTCACTCCGTTTGAATGCTGAGTTACATTGCCCAATTTTGCAAATTACAAAATTTCAGATCCCATGACGGAAAGAAGAAATAAACGCTTTTCACGAAGGCTGAAATATGTGACCAATAGAATTACAGTGCGTTAATCTGTTTGATTCAAAACAGTGAAGAAAACAATCAACATTTACTGTGATGTATTCTTTTTATATGGTTGGAGCGAAAACTGAGTGACCAGAACATATGCTGTTCCATACCCCACACCCCCTCCCCCCTCCACCCAACACCACGTCCCAGCTTCCAATGCCTCTGACAAAGAATTCAAAGATAATTCAAAACAATAAGAAACTAACGAGGAAAGCAGTCACATTTATCAATATTGTTTATAATTTGACTGAAAAGCAGAACATCAATACAATAACTTATAGGCCTATAGTTACCTAAAACCTATAGGCATGACCTGTAACCTATACAGCAATGTCGACGACAAATATTAGATTTAGGGTACACAATGACTTATTTGTGCATAAGAATCATATTTAGTGAAGTTTGGATAAGTGCATCACTCTTTGTGCCTTAAAAGCCGATTCTTGCTTCTTTCTTTTGCAGAATCTTGCAGCCCTGGTGACAGCAGTTGTCCTGACAACACCACGTGTACGGTCACTTCTCGCGTTAGCAATTACCGGTGTCAGTGTTCACTAGACTCCACACATTCATCTACAGGGCAATGCCTCGGTTAGTTCAACAGCCAAAAACGTTCCACAGCATTTTATTCAGATACAAGATAACAATTTGAATATGGCAAAAAAAAGACAGAGAAAAATGTCTGAGTAAGATCTATCAATTTTTAAAAGACACAGCCAGGAAATGGTTCTGTACACATGCGAACATTATATTCATATACATGCTTGGAAAGAGTCCTTAGGAGTGTGTACATATATTGTGTCTTCTTGTGGCATGGCCAATCCGCCAAACTGCTGCGGCCACTGAAGTATCATGCCAAAGGCATGACACCCCACTCAATGACATTATACTGACACCGGGCCCACCAGTGATGTTTTCTTGTTCTAACCTGTCAGTATTGAGCGCCAAGCATGACAGCAACAAGTGGCATTTTCAAAGTCTTTGGTGTTGCCCGATCCGGGTTTGATTACGGGGTTCCGGACTTCGAGATGGACGCTCTAAACATCAGGCCATCAAAGCGGCCTCATGCGCACATGTTCGTGCCGTGGTAACGTAATCTTGTACGACACATCTTGGCATGGAAAAATTGTCTCGTTTAAGACATAAATGTATTGGGTTGGCTGATGTATTTTTTTAAAGAACATGAAAAGAAATCATTACCGTTGCGCGATAACAAGCTACGACGAGTACGTATATAAAACATACATGCATCCTAAGATCAAGAAGGGAAAGTAAACAAACAACGGTCTTTGTTTCAGCTCCAAGCGTTAAGACTACTACCAGTACACCGAATAACGGAGTCACAGGTAAGAACGACCCACGAAAACAAGACGACAAGGACACAAGTAGAGTTCTAGGGCTTAAATCCTGAAAGAAATATTAATTACTTTTCATATATTTATTATTTATTTATTTGACTGGTGTTTTTGTTTTTTGTTTTTTTGCGCCATGCTCAGGACACTTTTACTTATATGACGGCTATCAGCATTATTTTGGAGGAAACTGGACAAAGCCTGAAGAAAACCCCCGACTTGCCCAGCTAGCTGGAAAAAAATTCTATTCACGAAACAATTTGACTATTTAACATATAGAGAACATTTATTAAAGATTTTGACTCGAACAGTATCGAAAACACGACAAATATGACAACAGGGGAAAGGAGGTAAAATTTATTTATTTGATTGATTTGAGTGTAATTTAGTAAGCTATACTTTCACAGCCTGATGTTGATAGAGGATATTGCACAGTGAAGGATCAATAGCATAATATTTTTCGAGTGAGATGGGGAAATGATAACCTTTTATGATAAATATTTATGGTATTCATCCTTCACTGTGAAATATTCTATTTATTATATGTGTTATATTTGTTGACAATATCGTGATTTCGTAAATTTGAACAAGTTCTAGCGATGTCTTTACCTGTAGGCCGTCTCAGACTTATGATTATAGCGTGTATAAATATGACCTTTATCAGTAAAGGAAGTCCTGGTATTTCACTGCTATATAAATAATCAATTTGATTATATCATATTTCATATGTTGTTAATTCAACAGTTTAATAACTTATTGGTTCTTAAAGCAAGAACTGGGAAGGATTCCTAAAAGCTAATATTCACTTTTGACTTAAGTTAAAATTTAAAATACGATTTTAGGGTTTATTTTTGGGCCCTGTTAAGGAACATTTTGACCATCTCATCAATGTTATGTTAATAGAAATGTGTCAAAACTTTAAGTTCCATTACCAAGTACAAAGGACTTGGGCAAGGTTTTAAGTTTTGACTTAAGTCAGAATTGTGTTTGTGGAATCGGGCTCTGATACTTACCCTGATATTCTCTGAATGCCCTGTTTTTACTATGAGATTAAGTCTCCGTATACCTGTCCTTATGTACGATAAATGTACATTTTTATACAAGCCCTTTGCATTTTTACGTTCCTTTTATAAGGTACAGAGACTACTACCAATTAAACCGTATTATATTGGTTTCTGCTCAAAGGTTTGAGACCTGTGGTATGTAACAGTAAAACAAAATGTGGATATGGATCAAGATGTCATAGAACCACTGGGCAATGTGTATGCCGGTCCGACAACGAGACACTGTGGAAACAGAATGGCAATCCTTTTAATCTGTTTTATTGTGTGGGTAAGTTAAATATTCTGACATGTTCCTTTATCCATATGGAACATACCACCATTATTATCAAGAAAAACAGTTTGTTTATTCATCAGTGGTTAATTAGATAAGATACTAGTAGTTAGATTTGTTATCAGCTAAATTTTCTAAAATCATCTTCCACCAAAAAGCTAACACGCCAAAGAGACCATATTTAATATCATTTAGTACTTAAATCAAAGCAGCGATTGCAACTCAGGAGATTTACCTGGTACCTGACGAGGTGCAGTGATTTCGCTTAGGGTCTGTCTGGTTTCCTGGACCTAATTTACATGGCTTACACGTGGATTAATGAAAAATAATAACTAATGGTATTATTGATTTCCAGACATATCAATCAATAAATCACAACATTATAGATTTATTTATTTATGTGATTGCTGTATTAAGGCATACTCAAAAAATATTTCACTTATACGACAGTGGTTATTATTATAGTGGAAAAAATACGGGCAAAACCGGTGGGAATCCACGACAATCGGCAGGTTCCTGTCAGACCTTCTCGCGTACGACCTGAGAGGAGACCAACATGGGGTTGACGAGCTCACAGCGACAGCATTGGTGAGAGGCTATTGAGTCATTGTTAGACTGCACTATGATCTATTTCCTTTAGCCAGTCGCCAATATTCATCTATCTGTAAAATCAATCATACTCGCTGCCTTTCCTTATTGATACGCAACAACACAAGCTCTACACATTGATATGTTGTACGTCTATATTATTGCACGAAAAATGCAGTTAGAGTATTTTTTCTAATACATAATGTTGAATTCCATCAGCCTGATTTACTCACCAAGAACTCATTGCATCGCGTGACGTCATAATTATTCTGAAATAAGTCACAGTGGGCGTCGACGGTAATTTGTTTTACAATAGCTGCACCAACATGCGGTTAGAACAAACTCCACCTAGTAGCACAGCTACACTTCTGCCTCAGCGAAGAGTCCACTTTGTTTTTATTTTCTACACCATTTCCTACTATGCAACTCTAAAACCATAGTGCTGTGAGATCATATACTAAAAATGAAGATTATATTTTACTAACAACCGGCAAATAATGTTAGATATGGCAGTCTCAAAAACAGGGCTTCAAATTAAGTGGATAGCACATTAGGTAAGTGGTGTCGCCTTTCGTCAAAACATACTGAACTCCGCCCAATATCCAGCATGCCACTTGCATTTGAAGAATTGACTAATAAAGACGTCACCCGAAGTAACGCCTTCTGGGTGTCGAAACAAGACAGATGGAGATTAACATTATCAATCAGAAAAAGTTTTTTAGCTTCATTTTCTTTGCAGGAATATGCGCATACCGATGTGTAGAGCTTGTGTTGTTACGTGTCATTAACTAAAGGTACATTTGGTGACGAGTGTGACTGATTTTCAGACAGATGAATATAGCCGAACGGCTGAAGGAAATAAGCTACAGCAGCCTAACCAACATCATAGAACTTAGAATAAAAAATGGAGACAGTCTAATTCAGTTTGGCCTGTAAATTACACGTGCTAGAAGTCAGTGTCACTGCATTGTATTTGTAGGTAAAGGAGTCACACAATGTGGGGGTCAGCTGTGTGGTTACAAAGCAGAATGTAAGCAGGACAAGTGTGAATGTTCAACCAGCAATGGTCAACTAACCCAGCTGAAGGGCACTTCTCCTTCCCTGTGGTTCTGCATTGGTAAGTTCAGCTATTTAAGCCTATATTAATAACGTTGGAAAATGTACATATAATAAAAACATTACAAAAAATTTATATATATTAAGAATAAATGAGATGGGAAATAATAGAAAAAATAATAGACAAGAAAATGGCCAAATGAGGGTGCTTATAGAGAGGAAGAAATGTTGTACATGAATTCGAGACTACATTGTCTGGCTACAAGCTACAAGCTACAAGGAAATATAGTTTTAATACTTGTTTAATTTTAAACCAACCCGGACGTATTGATTTTACAATTTAGTTTACTTTGGATTTTAGTACGTAGAGTACTTGTTACTCGAGTGATGTATTTTTTTACAGATGGCAAAGCCTTTCAGTGATCTATAGGGTACCGTCTGCCAGACGTAACGAGTATTTAGCTTTCGAGTTATAGAACAACCTTTCATGTTAAAACATAATCGCAATCCAATGTAATTTAGCAGATCATGTATAAATATCGATCATCTTTGTCCTAAAATGTTTACTTTAGAGGATTTCCGGGGTAAGCCAGAAATTATCGTGGTTAATTTTCATTATTTGATATATACTCGCCAAACCATAAAATGAATGCGCTGATTTGACATGATGCATGTCGTAACTTTACAACTTTAAATTTGCGCCACAACAAAGAACGCACCACTGTTACGAGCCCATAGGGGAATCACTCACATTTGTCGTAATTGTTTATGTGTAATACTAATTTTAACACAACAAAAAACACGAGCAAATTATATAAATGCATGCACTTGTACTATGTGGACGTCGGCGTTAGGGTGCAGATATTTTGTCATATACTCATGTTATATGCTGTAAGATGCAATCTTTGTGTTTGAAACAAACTATAGTTGTGACGATACACATGTACACTTGCCGTGAGTGAGTAAAAGAGTTCAATGACTTTTACGGACCGATCTTTGTTGAGATTCATTATCATTAGAAAGACACGTTTGATATCTATCAGTTTTCATTCAGATAATAGTATTCTATAGCTACTATGTGAAGATGCCGTCGTGGAAATGCAACTGTATTCCTCTCGTAGCTTTCAGCTGTAAAATGACAAGAGCAGATATGGCCGTGTTTGGTGGGTACAATGTCATTCCGTCTTGTGCGGTAAATCGACGACTTACAGAGGGTTTAATCGTCTGGAAACTTCAAAAAACTAAATCCAAGGTTCTTCTACGGCCAGTTTTTTACAACCGCATGAAGGACAGCAAACCATTTAGTGGTGAAATTCGATACGGTTGTTGTCACCCTTGTGGCTTTTGTAACACTGAATCGAATGGCAAAGCTCAGACACCTCGTAAACATTGGACTTTTATGAAGTAATTCGGCGGAAACTACCGAGTGTTGGCGGAAAAATGCATAAAACCAGCCTTATTATATAGAGATGTTAAGTGCCATATTACTTAACCCTTTGAAGTCGGGATTTTCAGATGAAATTGGATAGCCCTGGACGGGATTATTTTGGGGTTAAAGTCACTTTTTGGAAAATTTGATTTATCTTCAATATGCTTGGCTTTCATTGTCAAAAAAGTATTTCTATTGTAATTTTAAGATGTTTTAAGTTAACAAAACACATTTTCCTTGCCTTGTTGTTGATGTTAACCCTGTTGGGGTGTTACTTCTGGCCGAAATTGTAAAAAAAAATGACTTTTCCCACAAAATATATCTGTAAGTTGAATTAGTTGTGCTATATAACATTGTAAAACTCATTCCTGTATAACTCATTGATTGTAAAATAAATATATATAACTGACAACAACTCACGTGATCTGTAGTACACTTTTTAATCAGTTTTCCTCAAAAGTTACAAGTTTCTCTTCGTATGATAATCGTTGAAACAAGGATATACACAAAGAGGGGTCTCACAAATGTCACACTGATATCTTGTCTCTTTCCGCAGTCCATTTGAATAACACACAGCACACCTCTTGCAGGGATTTTGCTTTTTCTCAGTAGCTGGAATGGCTACAATAAAGTGCCTTCCTGACAGACGGGCAGGGGAAGGGAGGCTGTGGGGACGGCCTCTGGTGGAGTATGTCGGCAAAGCACATAAAGCTAGAATTTCTTTCACTAACTTTAGTTTGTAGTCAACTAGCTTCAACTTTCCCCCCAGCTCTTTGTATATGAAGAAAGAGTTGAGGACTGCCATATCAAATATATAAAAATACACTTTCTTGTACTATTTGATATACTTTCTAACTGACCGATATGTAGCAGCCATCTGATCTGAAATGTCGACCCCGCCCATTCCCTGGTTATAGGTAACGACACACTGTGGCTTTCGAATAGCATCGCCATTTTTGTCCCTTTTCCCTGTATCTACCATTTCTGTATTGTTCATCGTACTCAGCATTCTAACGTCCTTCTTATCTTTCCAAACTAGGGCAAGTAGGCCTTCATTGCACGATCTGTATGCTACCTCACCCTTTCGCAGTTTGACAGTCTTCAACTCAGCCGGCATATCCTTTCGATTTGATCTTACTGTCCCACAAACATTAGTGTTGGACTGGTGGAGTCTGATGAAGAGGTCAGGGCTGGAGTACCAGTTATCAACATAAATGTTATAGCCTTTATTGAGGAGATCGTGGTTCAATTCTAACACAACCGCAGTGCTGGCTGGGTCACCACTGTCACCTGTGCGATCCTGTCCAGTATAGATCTTCAGGTTACAGGTGTACCCTGCTGCATTTCCTGTGCTTTGGCATACTTTATATACCTTGATACCAAAACGTGCCCTTTTCTGGGGATTGTACTGGCGAAATTTTAGACGCCCTTTGAACTTGAGAAGTGACTCGTCCGTTGAGGTCTCCCGTGAAGGGGTATAATTCTCCTTGAATTTTGTCACTATTTTGTCAAGGATAGGCCTTACTTTTGCAAGTCTATCATCTGTATCTGCTTGGTCATTGTCCGCAAAATGTAAATAACGTAGAATTTGAAGAGCCCTATCTCTTGGCATTGTTTTGTTGAAGAAGTCAGTTTGAATCACAGCATCTCGTGACCAGTACATTTTTAGCCTTGGCGTTTTCACTATCCCCATCAAGATACAGAGGGCAAACAATGCTTTTATCTCATCAGCGGTGACATCAAACCATGCTAAATCATGTTTTTTTGTAGCAGGGTTGGTAGGAGGGGGGGTGGGGTTTGCTGCCGCATATTTGTTTGTTTCCCTGACAATATCTTGAATAATATCGTCTGAAATAAATGTTCTATAAAAGTCAAGAATTTCACTCTGTGGGGTTAGGGGTATATTCACACCAGGTGTACCAATAAATGGGTGGATTACCGGCACATTGTCACGATTATACCATCTCAATGCAGGTTTAGCAGCGGCTGCACCTCGCCCAGCCATACCTCGACAACCACGCCCCCTCGGCCTACCTCTGCGCTGACCTTGAAAACTATTAGCATTGACTTGGCCCTGATTGTCACTATCACTACTAGAATCATCATCCCGAGAGTTTATTGGATCAATGTCACGATTTGGAGACCTATCGCTAACATTACTAGCACTGCTGTCACCCGGAAGTTGCATACTCACATCGTTAGAACTGTCAGAATCAGACTCCGAATTTGAACGATTCGCTATCCTGTGGAAAATACCACGTTGCCGGTCCCTTTGCGGCGTCCACTCATCAGAATCAATTTCCCCAGAACATTCGGATGAAGACACATCATTATCAACATTGTCTGAGCCACTGCTTGCGCATATTTTACCCAAAACTTCATCCAAACTCAGCGTGCGCTTCCTGCTAGCCGCCACTTTCTTCATAACACATGTGTTAGGAAAATACCGCAAGCTATTATCAACCAATCAACGCGCAGAACGATCAAATGTGCTGTGCTACCATCCAGAATAAAGGGCAATAAGTACACGATGGTCACAAGACAAACGGGGGTTCCCCGGACTAAATTTAGCATGTTAAAAACGGGTATGACGTAGGGTGTCACATGTGACGTGTAAACACGTCACCCGCTTCTAGGCACGGAAAATTTTTGCGAGTTAACACGTCATCTGTCCACAATATTTTTTTTTACTCTCGATTTAACAATTAATGCAAAGGGAGGTAATTATAAATAAAAAATAAATCTGGACAGTAATCCTTTACCATTAATTTTCGGACCAATATGGCCGCTGTGAGTTCAAGTCCAGATCATGCTGGCTTCCTCTCCGGCTGTACGTGGGAAGGTCTGCAGCTACCTGCGGATGGTCGTGGGATTCTCCAGGGCTTTGCCCGGTTTCCTCCCACCATTTTCCTTGGCCGCCTTCGCATAAGTAAAAAAACTCCTGAGTACGGCGTAAAACACCAATCAAATCAATAAATAAATAATTATCCAATCCCCGTGTCGCTGTGTCCTTTCCACAGACATAGTTGACACCTCTTTCCTTTAATAACTTCTTAGTTTTCTTCATCATCTGTTCACTCTAAACAGTTTTATTTGACACTTGTTCGATAGACGGCTGCGGAATAGTAAATGTAATTAGATATAATTGCCTAACATTTTAGCAGGTCACATGGTACAGTGGGACTTTTGTACCTTTCGAGATAAAAGAGCCCGAACTCCACTATTAGTAATTGTGAAACAATAAGAAAAGTAAGGTCGGCCACGCCATCATTCCCTGTGTGATTATATACTATATAGCCGTGCGGGCATTTGAACGTGTTTGAAAATTTTTTTGCGGATCGCTTCTACACTTTACATGTATATACTTACTTCCCGTTGAAATGCCGATACGCGCAATGCAAGTTGTAAAATATTTTATCTAATAGCGCATGTGGATAAACTGAACAATGTTTATTTTACATTGACAAGAGCAATCAGGCCTGTAAGCAGCTAGGTGGATTGGTGGTGGGGTCTTCCATAGGCAAACTGAAGGACTATCCCAGTTAATTATAGGCGAGGCTTCAATAACCGCCCAGGGCCCTGAAGCTCCGACATTCCAGATGTCCTGAGACATGCCCTTGCTGCCTTTTCGACCAATTAAAGTAAATACAAACAGATGTACGCAGCCTGAAAACTTGAAAATATTGAAATTGATGTGCTAAGATGGAGATCATTTGAATGGAGAGCTAGAAGCAACCACATCATCTCAAAAGGGAATTCCTATCTAGCATTATGATAAAAACCTAGGTAAACTCGACACTTTTATTCTTAAGTTTTTGTGATAGAAAACATGCAGGCATAGCTTCTTAAAACGTTAACATCATTTGTACGTATTATCGCCTTGCTGAAAATATGCCATAATATAGGACAAGTTTTGCTTGGTGCTGGAGGTAACAGGCCTTCCGGAGGATTTATTGACATGAGTTTTCACTCTGTTTCAATGCTGAGTTACGTTGCCCAATTTTTCAAATTACAAAATTCCAGATACCATGAAAACATGACGTTATGAACGCTTTTCCCCGAGGTTAAAATATGTGACCAATAATATTGCAGTGCGTTAATCTGTTTGAACAAATGAAAAGAAATGTTTTAATATCCGATTCAAACAGCGAAGAAAGCAATCAACATTTATTGTGGTTTATTCTATATATTTATATGGTTGGATCGAAAAGCGGGTGTCAAGAACATATGCTGCGTATCTCTCCCCCCCCCCCCCCCCCCCCCACACACACACACAAGCATACACCACACTCATTTGAAAGTGCGGCTTCCAATGATACTGACAAAGAAATTAAAGATAATTGAAACAATAAGAAACTAAGGAGAAAAGCAATCACATGTATCAATATTGTTTATGGTTTGAAAAACACGACATCAGTTCAGTAACGTTTAACCTATACAGCAACGCCGACGACAAATATTAGATTTACGGTACACAATGGATTTTTTGTGCACAAGAATCATATTTAGTGAAGTTTGGATAAGTGAATCACTCTTTGTGCCTTAAAAGCCGATTCTTGCTTCTTTCTTTTGCAGAACCTTGCAGCTCTGTTGACAGGAGCTGTCCTGACAACACCACGTGTACGGGCCCTTCAGGCGATAACAAGTATTGGTGTCTGTGTTCACAAGACTCCACACGTTCATCTACAGGGCAATGCCTCGGTTTGTTCAACAGCCAAAAACGTTCTACAGCATATTATTCAGATACAAGATAAGAATTTGAATATGACAAAGAAAAAAGGAAAAAAATGTTACAATGAGATGTATCAAGTTATAACAGACATAGCCAGGAAATAGCGATGTACACATTCCTATATATACACATACATGCTTGAGGTTTTACGTCGTACTTAGCAATGTTTCTGTCATATGACGACAAAGAGTCATTAGGTCTGTGTACATATGTTCGGTTTTCTTGTGGCAGGGCCAATACGCCAAACTGCTGCTGACACTGAAGTATCATGCCCATGACACCAGGCATGACACCCTACTCACTGACAATATACTGACACCGGGCCAACCAGTCATCTTTCCTTGTTCTAACCTCTCGGTGCTGAGCACCAAGCCACGCAGCAAAAAGTAGCATTTTCAAAGTGTTTAGTATTGCCCGATCCGGGTTTGATTACGGGTTTCCGGACTTTGAGACGTATACTATAATCATCAAACAAGAACAACCAAAAATCATCACCAATGCGCGATAACAAGCTACGACGCGTGCGTATTTAATACATACATGCATCCTAAGAGCAAGAAGGGGGAGTAAACAAACGACGATCTTTGTTTCAGCTCCAAGCGTAAAAACCACTGCCGGTACACCGAATAATGGAGTCACGGGTGAGAACGACCCACGAAAAGAAGACGACACAGGCACAGGTAGAGTTCTAGAGCTTAAATCCTTAAAGAAATATTAATGACTATTCATTTCTTTATTGTTTATTTACTTGATTGGTGATTTTTGTGCGACATATTCAAAAGTATGACGATGAGCATTATTTTGGGAGGAAACTGGACAAAGCCTGAGTAAACCCCACGACAATGCGTGGCTTGTTGGAAAAATTACTATTCATAACCAAGTTTGACTACTGAGAACATTTATTATTGTTTTTGACTCGAACATCGAAATCGAGACAAGTATGACAAGAGGAGAAAGATGGTACAATTTATTTATTTGATTGATTTCAACGTAATTTTGTAAGCTATACTTTCACAGCCTGATGTGGATAGAGGATATTGTACTGTGGAGGATAAATAGCATAATACTTTTCGAGTGAGATGGGGAAATGATAACCTTTCATGAGAAAAAATTTATGGTATTCATCCTGAACTGTGAAATATCCTATTTATTTGTTGTTGACAATATCGTGATTTCGTGAATTTGAACTAGCAATCGTTTCAGCTGTAAGCCGTCAAAGACAGCAAAGGAAGTCCTGGTATTTCACTTTTATATAAATAATCAATAGAGGATATTGCTCAGTGAAGGTTGAATACCACAAATATTATTTGAGTGAGAGGTGGAAATGAAAACCCAAGAGACGCAAATGTGTCAAAAATTCAAGTTCCATTATCAAATACTAAGCACTCTGGCAAGGTTTAAATTCTAACTAAAGTCAGAATTGTGTTTGTGGAATCGGCCACAGATAATTAGCACATTCTCAATTTAATACTTTATATTTTACAGTATAAACTACTATTCACTAGTTTTCAAAAGTGAATTTACTAAAGATTGCTTATTAAATAATTCTCACTTCACATAATGCCAAATCAATGGTATTATATAGTTCGCTGCTTGCTATTCAATACATATACTAAACCGGTTAAACGAAGTAAATTGCCTTTTAAACACCGAATATTTGAGGGTCCTTTTCTGATCATATTGTGAACAGTGATGTCACGTAAGGATTTTGTCACTTGATAAACCTACTTTGCTTACCTTTGTGCAGAGACCAGACTTTGAACAACAATCGAAAAACTTGACTAAAGAATATTTGCCCTCAACAAGATCTTCCTCAGTGGTGCAGTCGTGCATTACAAGCTCTGGACTGTACACAGTCGGGGGTTCTTATCCAGAAAAAGCGGTGTTAATTCATAGCCATTCATTTATTCCTTCAGAAGTTGTGCGGGGGAGGAACAGAAACAGACAGTAGAAGTTAATGAAAACGTAGAATGAAAAACTTTACTTATAAGGAATGTTCTCTTCCTAAAGCAAAAGTGCTACACTTGACAGACTGGCATTGGCAAAAATCACGTAACATCACGACACACGAGACCAAGCGAGAAAATAAGTGGTTAATAAGGATTCTTTGGTGTTACCATAGGTTGAATAGGCCAAGAATTTTATACCCGTTAAAATGTAACACTGATGTAAGTTCGTATTACACAGACTCTTAACTTAAGATTTTTATATTTTGTCGAAATTGGGCATTGCTTTAATTTGAAATGATGAAATCAAAGCAGCAGTCTCTTTTGTTTACACGTAGGAGCCTTCATGGCATCTTGACAAGTGACACTTTAATAAGGCGATTCTGCTCAGCGTAACACTTGAAAGTCATATACATTGTTTATTTTGTAATCATTTCTTTTTGCCGTTCATTTGTTATAATCCTCTTCAGGCACAACGTCCACGGCACTCACTGCAGGTTTGGTTGTTGGTTTAGGAGGGGCGATGCTACTGGCTGTCATCATTTTGGTTGTTATTGTTCGGTAAGTATAGATTCTCAGGGCTATATATCTCCTTTGAAATTCCCCTCCCCCCACACATACGTAGGTAGCGCATGTCTGCCGATATGTGCATTCATCGTTGTATTTTGGTATCATTATTGTGAAATAAATACGCAAAGTATGCAGCAGCCTATTGAAGAAGTTTGTGCCATTTGTTTCAGGAAAGTATTGAATATTCGCAACGGCTGTGACATCCGGCGAAGTTGGTGTGTCTTCCTGCACTCTGGCCAGCCATTAATTGAATAAGCCATGTTAAAAGATAGGGTGACAAATATTTTACTGACTGACCAACGTATTGTCCAACCGACCTATATATTGTCCAACCGACCAACAGATTGTCCAATCGACCAACATATTTTCCAACCCACCAACATATTGTCCAACCAACATACTGTCCAGCCTACCAACATATTGACCAACCGACCAGTATATTGACCAACATACCAACATATTGTCCAACCGACCAATATATTGTCCAACATATGTTAACCAACCGACAAAGCGACCAACATGTTGACCAAGCGACCATCATGTTGAGCAACTGATCAGCATATTGACCAACCGACCAACATATTGACTAACCGACCAACATGTTGACCAACCGACCAACATAGTGACCAACCGGCCAACGTGCTGTCCAATCGACCAACATGTTAACTAACCGTCCAACGCACTGTTAAACCGATCAACATATTGACCAACCGACCAGCATATTTTCCACCGACCATGATATTTTCCAGCCGATCAACATATTTTCCAACCGACCAACATACTGACAAACCGCATGCTGGCTTCCTCTCCGGCTGTACATGAAATAGGTCTTGCAGCAATCTGGGGATGGTTTTGGGTTTCCCACTGGCCGTATCCGGTTTCCTCTCACCATAATGCTGACAGCCTTCGTATAAGTGAAATATTCTTAAGTACAGCGTAAAAAACCAATGTAATAGTAAATAAGTAATGACCTACCGATCAATATATTGTCCAACCTACCAAGATGTTGACCAACCAGCCAACATATTGACCAACCGACCAACAGATCAAACCAATAGACACGCCCTTACGACAAGCTGACCAAACCGTTCTACGGAATGACCGACAGACCGACTAACAAACCCACCAAAAAAAGCTGACGCATCGATCGTTCAAAGAACAAACCATTAACCAGACAGACCAAGAGACAGACTGATCGGCAGTGCCACACATTGACCGATTATACCACAGATTGACAGGCAGAACAACCGATCAACGCTAAAAGAAATGTTAGGGTCAACTGACTTAAAAATCTAAGTTATAAAATTAAGCTAATTTAACTAAGTAAACTTTGTCACATGGACCAATCAGCTGAGTCATTAAGCTCATCTGGTTCCATTGCTGACTCATTTGATTAGTCGGAAAAGTCAAAAGAGTCTTTCATCTGCTCATATAGTTGAATTAGCTCAACTGAATAACTAAGACTTTTCAGTCAGCTGACCCACATTTTTCACTCAAAAGGCTAACTGTCATATCATCAGGGCCACTTATAGAGCAGTTTGTTTCCCTCCAAAACCATACCAGGCATTTTGGGGTCACTTTGGGTGAGGTCGATTAACAAATAGGCGCATGTTAGAAAACAAACTAGACGAAATATTTTAAAACTAAGCAGAAGAATTATTTACTTTGTAGAAATTTGGGAGAACAGTTATTCCTACCTTTACGATGTACAATTCATTGTGTGGGAAGATGAATTCCTTTTTGAATATATTGCATTCATTTAGCTTTTCTGAAACGGACTGCGGTTCATTTGTAATATCCTTGTACCTGTTTAGAAAGTTCAACGTGAACTTCATTTTTCTGTAACAGGAAACGTAAAAGAAAGAGTGGCGATGGCACTGGTAACACCTCCATGCGGCCGTCCGTGGAACGACAAATAACAGCGAACGCTGCTTACTGCAATGTTTTCGTGTCGGATTCCACGGGCCAAGACAATGCTGCTGGCTCAACAGCTATCGTGCAGACCGGCGCCTACGAAGAAGTGGATTTGGACAGAAATTCCGAAAACAAAGGTATGGATGGTGCCGCCGCCATGGAATACACCTCACCACAGGAGTGTAACATTTTGTGTGATCTGAAAACCACCCACAGAAAAGAAAGCAGTATTCAGCCCGAAATGTACGAAAATACCAAAGCCTTTTACCAGAATGTGGATTCAGCAAAACAGAACGAGTACCAAGTTCTGTATGATGTGAAAAACACCAATGAAAGCAAAATTCAGCCGGAACAGAACCAGTACCAAGCTTTGTTTGATCTGAAAACCACTAATGAGAGTGAATGCAGAATTCAGCCAGGAAGCTAAAGCCCCAAAGTCTTTCTGCTCAACGTGGATTCAACAGAACAAAACGAGTACCATATTCTGTGTGATCTGGGAACTACCAATCAGAATGAAAGCAGTATTCAGCCTGACATCACAGGAAGCGAAAATCCTGAAGTATTTCAGTCAAAAGAGAATAACGCAACACAGCAAAACGAATACCATAGTCTTTGTGATCTAACCCGCCACTGAGAGTGAAAATAGTCTTCAGTCTGAGATGAACAGAAGCGAAAATCCCCAGGCATTCCAGCAAAATATGGATTCCACAGCTATACACAACACTGACGCTTTACTGAGAAGACACCATCCGCCACCAGGTGTCGCTTCCGAGAGGAAATTTGGACGAGAAAGTGGGCGAGTGTGACGAACTTAAACTTCCCTAGGTGTAAAGAACAGTGAAACTGTTTTTGTTCAGGTTGTATTTTGTGTTCAGTTCCAGATTCACTCTTATACTTTCATAGAAACTTTCAATAGTGAAAATGTGTTTATGCTAAGAGCATTCTCATTTTACTAAAATCTACGACAGACTGTTGTAAAGATCCGATGGGGATATTGTCTAAGGCAGTTTTCTGTAGAGCACGCTTCACCGTGGGCTTGCCAGGTTCTCCTCTTCTTCATTTGCTTTGTTGAATTCTTTTTATCCGAGCGCATTAATATCTCCGGTTAATATCTCAGCCGATACATGTTATCTGGATTTCTACATTAATAAAAACAACTAGGTCTTCCTCTATCGTCGTTTGCATGACAATAGAGAAGTCTAATAGTAATTTCGATATTGTTAGCTATACGTATATCCCAGAAATAAATGCATATATGGTGTATACATATCTCGTCTTTAGTCGCATAAGCCAGAGCGTGTACTAACGTAGACAGTTGTATAGGTGAAATATTCTTGAGTACGGCGAAAACACTAATCAAATCAATAAATAAATGAGGCAAATATATCAAGTCACCAGTTACAACACAAAATCTCAGACAAGGCTTCGACGTAATATAACATTTGCATTTCCACTTCCCTCACCTCGGTGAGATATAAGAGTTTTAAATCTAGACTACAATAACAGTAAGTCATTTGCATGTTTTCTAGAAGTGCTACAGATAAGGGGCGTACAGGTGTAAATATGCTTACAGACCGGTCCATATGGCTGAGTTGGTAGAGCGTCCGTTTCGGGAACGGTAGATCCAGGGGTCAATCATGGGTCGGGTCACACCTAAGACCTTAAAGGACGAAGTAGCTTCCTCACTGGCGTTCAACATGAAGTAGATAGTGCAACGACTGGTTGACCCGTATCAGTCTAATAGGTCGGGTGAAGTGGCTTAGGCCTTCTTGCCTTTAGTAAGTTGTCTCAGTGAAGCAACACCATGGAAAAGAGCGGTGGAAATCCGTACTGCAACAAGGAGGCACATTAAATACTCTCGAATGACTCTTTTGTCGTTATATGACTACAGCATTGCTAAGTACGACGTTAAACCCCCTAAGCCACCATTCACTAAATACGCTCACAAAATTAGAGGATGCGCTTCTAAAATTTTAAGAGCGCACTGCATACGCCCGAAGATTTGTATGTAGGCGTAAGTTCCCGAAAGGTAGCGTCCATAGGAAAACCAAAGCCGACAGTGCTGTCAAATTCAAAAGAACTTACAATGTCTGGTTTCAATCCTACACGGATCGTCATCAAAGTCTGATGTGTTAAGGTATTATCGAGGGTCAAGTTTCTGACGTAAATTATACGTGTACATGTCTGTGATATCGCGAGGAGAATGGAGTTCATACACTGACATACAACGATGATAAGAACACTTAACAACAAATGTACAGAAACACTTCAGGTTCAAACTATATAGTGCTAATAATTAATTCTGCAATCTAGATCACTATCAAAACTTCTTTTGGCCTAAACAGTAAAGATAATTGTTAGTGTGCGAATTATTGAAACAAACCCGGAACTAGTTGATGCGAAATGAATAAATATATTAACTTCATTCAGTTTTATTCCTTGAGGGAGAGCTGGAACAAAATCTGATGACAAGTCGTAAATCCTGGGCAATCTACATGTGGACCTACAACTACAGGCCTACTTGTAGTTCTATCTGCAACTACAAAGGACAGATTTAATAATTTGTTTAATTGGTGTTTTACGTCGTACTAAAGAATATTTACCTTATACGACGGTGGCCAGCATTATGGTGGGAGGAAACCGGACAGAGCCCTGGGGAAACCCACGATGAACTGCAGGCTGGTGTCAGACCTTCCCACGAACGGCCGAAGAGGAAGCCAGCATGAATTGGACTTAAACTCACGGCGACAGGCTTCTGGGTCATTAAGCTACGCGAGCGCGCTAACCAACTGAGCCACGGAATTTCTTTGTGACGTCATGGCGTCGGAGTGTGTAATAACAAAAGGGATATCTAACTCTACAGAGTAAGATATCACTATTATCAGTGCAGGAAATCCTGATATTTCACCTTTATACAAATGACAAAATGTTTTTCTCACTTAACACAAACATTTTATGTTTAAATCGTTCAAAACAACTCCGGATCATGTGGTCTTTGGTAATATATCAGGTCGTTATCCAAAATTCCACAACAGCAATACATGAAGTGACGTCACTGGGTTTTACAACCTGCATGAATTACTGTAGGAGCCACATACACAGAAAAAAATGCACGAATAGGCAAGTTACTATGGTAACCCAACGTATTGCACACGTACTATGTAAAAGTAACTACAAAGAGGGGAATTTTTTTTATAAAACATTAGTCAAAAACCGCAAAGTATATTTGAAGATGTAATATGCTAAACAGCACATGTCTGTGCAAATATTCAATGGTATTCTTTATTGTATAACAATTTACTCTTTTTCGGCCGAGAGGTTTTGTTGAAGATCAGAATAGGGCTTTATACGGTTGGACGCACACATACACAACGCATTTAAATTTAGACTAGTTAGATAACCTCCCGACTTGATTTTGTGGCAGAATATAACATGTGACTACGTGACTGTAAGCAACGCGATCTACACACAGAACAGTGTAAGCGTGTGAAGATGGCAGTCCATGTAACATGGGGAGGGTTATTCGCTTTGGCGTGTGTAATTGCTAAAACTCCAATAGGTCAAGGTGACTTCTTTTGCCACAGAATAGATTTGGTTAGTTACATATTTTACCAATTGGTTTACTGGTTATATCACTTTTTTTATAAGTTTGTGTAAGCGTATGGAATAGTTTTAATTTTCACCGCCCCCTCCCCCTTCTATCCCCAACACATCTTGAGTGTGTATGTATCCTTAGTGTTGTATTTATTTGTTTGCTTCCCTGCCGACGGTCGCACACCTGATAGTATGCCGCCGTCGTGTAAGTGAAATATTGCTACACAGTAGTCAAATGAATTCATAATCTTGAGTGCAGTGATTTATCAGGACAAATTGATCAGACTGGCGAATATACATACATGTACATGTAGGATATATATCCAAAACTTTAATAGAGCGTACGCTTCAGGAGACGGCAGATTCAAGGTAAATACTGGGTCGGGTCACCCTTGAGACATTAAAAGAGGAAGCTGTAACTTCCTTGTTTGGAGTTCAGCATTGAGAAGAGAGTGCAACGACTGGTTGACCCGTATCAGTATAATGGCTCGGGCGGGGTGTAGTTCTTGCCTTGTCTATGTCGTCTCAGTGAAGCAGCACTAGATAAAACAGCGGTGGAAATCCGTCCTGCAACAAAAAAGCACATTACACCAAGCACTCAAAGGACTCCTTCGTCGCCATGTGATTGAAAATTTTTTTAGTTCCACATTAAACCCTAAGCAGTCACTTACTCCAGACACTCACATGGACAATTATATTGACTAATGTGTGTAGAGGTTGTTGCCTGCTTCTACATGTGTATTATTGTCACTAAGGAAGACTGCGGTTATTCTAAATTATTCCGCAATACTCTTTTCAGAGTGTGAAAGTTTACTTTGAAGTTAGACAAAAGAAAATAAAACCTTAATGAGAAGTATATTTTAGATGGAATACTTTTTTTCAAATTTTTAAAACCGAATAAATTGCCTTTTAAACACAGGATACTAGAGTGGCCTTTTCTGATCATATTGTGAACAAGAATTTCACACAAGGATTGTGCCACTTTATAATATCAGTCTGCTAAACTACTACACTAAAATGCACAGATATACTGGTATCCAGCCATAAATGCATTAACTGGATAGGCCCTAAAGCTAATGATTTCTTAATGGACATATCATTCGTTGATGACGACACTACTATGCAAATAGAGTAGCCAGGCAGCATTCATTGTTTTGATGATAGCTCTGATATTGCGAGAAGATTAGCTTCATGGAAAATTCTACAAGCACAGTTCTACACAAACACTAGTCTTCAACCAGAAATAGTGGTGTTAATCCACAGTCATTCATTTATTCCTCCAGAAGTAGTGCGGGGGAGAAACAGAAACACACCGTAGGAGATACTCAATGCGTACAATGAATGATCTTTCTTGTAAGGAATGTTCTGCTTCTGAAACAAAACGTGCTACGCTTGACAGATTTAACATCAACGTCAAAACGTCCACGAACAATCATGTTTCAGAGTGAGTTGCATGAATTACTTTACTTTGTTTTTCGGATGAGAAGAGAAATGTTCTTTATCCAGACAGCTTGACTATACATCAAACCAATGACTGCCCACTTCCAGGGTTCCGTATTTAAAGCTAAGATGTAAAATAAAGAAGCAAGATGTTGGTAAAAAATCCATGGCACTCGCTGACAGAGAAATGAGAGTGTGAAAGACAACCTGAAAGAATGAAAAGTCCTACAGTTTCCTTTGGTATTTTGGGTCCCGGAAAGACCCCTTCTGTATGATATTTGGATATTTATACGTGAAAAAATAACCTTGTGTTGCATATGTGTGTCTGTTTTTACCATAAATCACTTCCCAAACAACTGCGTTGATTTTTCAATAAATTTACCATACATCTTGCATATCATCCAAACTTGTACTTACTGAAGTTTAATGGAAATCCTGTAATTATTTCCATAATTACGCCCATTTAGGACATTGCGTAATGGTGCTCTTCGTGTATTGTCCATGCGGCTACATTGGAGGGAATATTTTACTCCTGTTGCGATCTTGAGTACAAAGATGAATTTCATGTACACTGATTTTGTCCCTGCAACTCCTGCTAAAGTATTGCACCCATTTCCCTGAAACTTTGTGGATATCGTTTACATCTACATGCTTAACAATAATGACATTCTAATTGTTGTTCTTGTTTTCCTTTCAGGTACATAGAGTAATAATGTTTTTCATGCAAACAGCTAAATGGGCAAGCTGAAGACACACTTCCTTATCGTGATGTTGTTCTCAGAATTCTATATTTCACACGCATTATATCTGTGAATATCTGTGAATGTCTGATTATGATATCTGACAGGTCAGTGTCATTCTACGTTATTAAGGTTCAGTGGTCAGTATTTGAACGTATCACCTGACATGAACATCATGCAGTTTTACCAACTGCTAAGACAAGGTACCAGTGTTCTTTGGATGCCTTGGTTTTACTATGAGAATAAGTCTCAGTGTACGTGTAATAATGTACGATAAATGTACATTATAATACAAGCCTGTTGCATTTTTACTTTCTTATAATACAGTACACAAACTACAACCAATTAAACTGAATTTTATTGGTTTCTATTCAAAGGTTTGGAACCTGTGGTATGTAACAATAAAACAAAATGTGGATATGGATCAAAATGTCGCAGAACCACGGAACGGTGTGTATGCCGATCCAACAACGAGATTAAGGCAACGGAATGACAATCCTTTTAGTCTTTTTTACTGTGTGGGTAAGTTAAATATTCTTACATCTTCCTTTATACACATGGAACATTTCATCACTATTATCAAAAGAAACAGTTTGTTTATTCAACAGTTTTTAGTTAGATTAGATAGATTAGTTATCAGCTAAATTTTGTTCCACCAAAAAGCCAACACGCCAAAGAGAACATATTTGATATCATTAAGTACTTAAATCAAGACAACTATTCCAACTCAAGGGGTTTTCGTGGTACTTGACGAGGTCCAGTGGTTCGCTCTGAGTCTGTCTGGTTTCCTGGACCTAATTTGTATGGCTTGAACGTGGATTAATGAACAATTATAACTCTTGGTATTGTTGATTTCCAGGCATGTCAATCAATAAATCACAACATCGTAGATTTATTAATTTATCTGATTGCAGTTTTACGCCACACTCACGAATATTTCACTTATACGACAGTGGCTATCATTACAGTGGAACGACATCCACGACCACCCGCAGGTTACCAGACCTTCTCGCGTACGACCTGAAAGGAAGCCAGCATAGGTTGGACTTCAGCTCACATCGACCGTATTAATGAAAGGCTCTTTGATCATTGTGAGACTGTACTGTAATCCATTTCTTTTAGCCAGTCGCCTACATTCATCTGTCTTTAAAATCAGTACTCGCTACCAAGATTACCTTTCTTTAGTGACACATAACAACACACCCTATACACATTGATATGTTGTACGTTTTTATTATTGCAAGGATAATGCAGTTAGAGTACTTTTTTTGGTGCATAATGTTAAACTCCATCAGATTGGTTTCAACACCGAGAACTCATTGCCTCGGATGATGTCAAAATTATTCAGAAATAAGTGACATGCAGGGCAATGGGCGCGGAAAATAATTTGTTTTACAATGGCTTGGCCAAAACGGGGTTATAACAATTTCCACGTAGTAAAACAGCTATACTTCTTTTTTTTTTTTTTTTGATTGATGTTTTACGCCATACTCAAGAATATTTCACTTATAAGACGGCGGCCAGCATTATGGTGGGTGGAAACCGGGCACAGCCCGGGGGAAACCCACGACCATCCGCAGGTTTCGGGCAGACCTTCCCACTTACGGCCGGAGAGGAACCCAGCATGAGCTGGACTTGAACTCACAGCGACCGCATTGGTGAGAGGCTCCTGGGTCATTACGCTGCGCTAGCGCGTTAACCGACTGAGCCACGGAGGCCCCCAGCCATACTACTGCCTCAGTGAATAAGCTAATTTGTTTTCATTTTCCACACAATTTCCTAACATGCAACTCTAAAACCATACTGCTGTGAGATCATATACTAAAGAAATGAAGATTATATTAAGATTATATTATATTAAGTCCGGCAAATAATGTCAGATATGGCAGTCTCAGAAACAGTTCCTATTAAGTGGATAGCAGATTCGGTAAGTGGTGTCGCCCTTCGTCAAAACATATAGAACTCCGTTCAATGTTCAGCAAACCAGTTGCTTTTGAAGAATTGACTAATAATGACGTCACCCGAAGTAACGCCTTCTTGGTGTCGAAACAAGGCTAATGGAGTTTAGCATTATCAATCAGAAAATTTTTTTAGCTTCATTTTCTTTGCAGGGATATGTGCCTCCAACATAGCGATGTGTAGAGCTTGTGTTGTTATGTGTCATTAACTAAAGGCAATTTTGGTTACGAGTATGACTGATTTTACAGACAGATGAATATAGGCAAACTGTTGAAGGATATAAGCTACAGCAGCCTAACAAACATCATGGAAGTTAGGATAAAGGATGCAGACAGTCTAATTCAGTTTGGCCTATAAATTGCACGTGCTAGAGGCCAGTTTCACTGTATTTGTATTTGTAGGTAAAGGAGTTACAGAATGTGGGGATCAGCTGTGTGGTTACAAAGCAGAATGTAAGCAGGACAAGGGATTGTGTGAATGTTCATCCAGTAACGAACTACTGAGATATCTGATTGGCACTTCTCTTTCCCTATGGTTCTGCCTTGGTAAGTTTCTATACCTATTTAGGCATATGTTAATAACGGTGGAAAATGTACATATATTTAAAAAATGACACAAAAAAAGAAAACAAACCCCGCCCCACGCCCCCCCCAAAAGAAAAACAAACAAAAAACAAAAAAGAAAAACAAAAAAAAAAAACAAAACAAAAGTATAGAAGCACTGGAAGGGGAAAAGAAAAAAATATAGACAACAAAATGGTCAAATAAGCAAGCCTATAGAGGGAAAGAAGTGTTGTACATGAACATCAAACAACTTTGTCTGGCTACAAGCTACAAGGGAATATAGTTTTAATACTTGTTTCATTCTTTGATTAATCTATACCAACCCGAACGTACTAATTACACAAGTTGATTTTTATTTTGGATTTTAGTGCGTAGAGTACTCGTTACTTGAGTAATGTATTTTATGTTATAGAAGGCCTGTCTGTTTACTCTAAATAGTTTTTCTCGCAGCTTCTTCTGTAGACGGAAGTGAGTAAGTGAGTGACAGTTTTAGCATCGCTTTCAACAACTTCTGTAGACGGCTTTGTTAGAGTAAATTTAATTAAATATATTTGTCTAACACTTTAACAAGTCACATGGTACAGTGGGCCTTTTTCACCTTTCGAGATAAAAGAGTTCGAACTCCACTATTTCTAATTGTGAAAGAGTAGGGAATGTAAAGTCTGTCATATTTGCCACGCCATGATTTCTTGTGTCATTATAAACTATACAGCCGTGCGCGCGTTTGAACGTGTTTTAAGGGAAAAAATATCCATCCTCAGGTTTTGATCAAGAGACCTATAATGCACATTTTGTCGCGAATTTAGTTTCGGAAGGCTTCCATACTTTACATGTAAATTGCTGAAATAGCAATGCGCGCTCTGTGAGTGGTAAAATATTTAATCTCACAGCGCATGCGGATAAACTGAACAATGTTTATTTCACATTGACAAGAGTATAATCAGACCGGTAGATAGCGATGTGTAGTGGTGGTGAGGTGGTGCAAGGCAAGCGGAACGACTACCCCTGTCAATTATAGGCGAGGCTCCAATGGCCCCCCCCGGGCCCGGAAGCTCCGAGATTCCAGATGTCACCTGACATCTGCTGGATACCGTTTGGACCAATTAAAGTAAATACAATCAGATGTACGCAACCTTAAAGCTTGAAAATATTGTAAATTTGTGTGCTAAGATGGAGATCATCTGAACGGAGAGCTAGAAGCATCCACAAAATCTCAAAAAGGAATTCCTATCAAGCATTATGATAAAAATTAAGATTAATGGACGTGAGTTTTCTCTCTGTTTGAATGCTGAGTTACATTGAACAATTTTGCAAATTACAAAATTTCAGATCCCATGACGGAAAGAAGAAATGAACGCTTTTCACGAAGACTGAAATATGTGGACCAATAGAATTACATTGCGTTAAACTGTTTGATTCAAAACAGTGAAGAAAACAATCAACATTTATTGTGATGTATTCTTTTTATATGGTTGGAGCGAAAACTGAGTGACCAGAATATATGCTGTTCAATACCCCGCCACCCCCCCCCCCCCCTTCCCCCAACACCACGACCCAGATTCCAATGCCTCTGACAAAGAATTCAAAGATAATTCAAAACAATAAGAAACTAAAGAGGAAAGCAGTCACAGTTATCAATATTGTTTATAATCTGACTGAAAAGCAGAACATCAATACAATAACTTATAGGCCTATAGCTACCTAAAACCTATAGGCATGACCTGTAACCTATACAGCAATGTCGACGACAAATATTAGATTTAGGGTACACAGTGACTTATTTGTGAATAAGAATCATATTTAGTGAAGTTTGGATAAGTGCATCACTCTTT
Organism: Liolophura sinensis; assembly: GCF_032854445.1. Lineage (NCBI taxonomy): Eukaryota > Metazoa > Mollusca > Polyplacophora > Chitonida > Chitonidae > Liolophura > Liolophura sinensis. The sequence goes on from NC_088307.1 coordinate 12,092,983, forward strand.
GTGCCTTAAAAGCCGATTCTTGCTTCTTTCTTTTGCAGAATCTCGCAGCTCTGGTGACAGCAGTTGTCCTGACAACACCACGTGTACGGACCCTTCACGCGTTGGCAATTACCGGTGTCTGTGTTCACTAGACTCCACACGTTCATCTACAGGGCAATGCCTCGGTTAGTTCAACAGCCAAAAACGTTCTACAGCATATTATTCAGATACAAAATATCAATTTGAATATGGTAAAAATAACAGAAAAAATGTCTGAGTAAGATCTATCAAGTTACAACAGACACAGTCAGGAAATAGTTCTGTACACATGCAAACATACATACCTATACATGCTTGGACAGAGTCCTTAGGTGTGTACATATATTGTGTCTTCTCGTGGCATGGACAATCCGCCAAACTGCTGCCGCCACTGAAGTATCATGCCAAAGACACCAGACATGACACCCAACTCAGTGAGATTATACTGACAGCGGGCCAACCATTCATTTTTAGTTTTCTAACCTCTCAGTATTGAGCACCAAGCAAGACAGCAACAAGTGCCATTTTTAAAATCTTTGGTATCGCCAGACCGGGTTTGATTTCGGGTTTCCGGACTTCGAGACTGACGCTCTAAAACTCAGGGCACGGAAGCGATCTCATGTGCACATGTTCGTGCCGTGGTAACGTAACCTTGTACAGCACATCTTGGGATGCAAAATTCTCTCGTTTAAGATTTAAATAATTTTGGTTGGCTGATGTAATATTTTAAAGAACAAGAAAAAAAAGTCATCACCAAAGCGCAATAACAAGCTACGACGGATGCGTATTTAAAGCATGCATGCATCCCAACATCAAGAAGAGGAAGTAAACAAACGATTGTCTTTGTTTCAACTCCAAGTGTAAAGATTACTACCGGTACACCGAAAAACGAAGTCACGGGTGAGAACGGCCCACAAAAACAAGACGACAATGACACAGGTAGAGTTCTATGGCTTAAGTTCCAGAAAAATTTATTTACTTTACTGCTCAAAGCCCGAGGAAAACCCACGACCATGCGCAGCTGGCTGGAAAAACTACTATTCATGATCAAATTTGACTATTGTGAACATTTACCAAAGAATTTTGCCTCAAACGGTACCGAAAACACGAATAATATGACAACAAGAAAAAGACGGTAAAACGGCGGCACCCAGGCTATGTCCGGTTAACCCCAACAACAATGCTGGCCGCCGTCACCAATAAATTAAATATATAAATAAATATACGACGGCAGCCAGTATTATGGTTGTGAGGAGGTTCGTAAAACAATTAAATAAAACCTCAATGTTATTTATTTAGATGTATTTGATTGGTGTTTTACGCCGTACTCAAGAATATTTCACTTATACGGCGGCGGCCAGCATTATGGTGGGTGGAAACCGGGCACAGCCCGGGGGAAACCCACGACCATCCGCAGGTTTCTGGCAGACCTTCCCACTTACAGCCGGAGAGGAAGCCAGCATGAGCTGGACTTGAACTCACAGCGACCGCATTGGTGAGAGACTCCTGGGTCATTACGCTGCTTTAGCGCTCTAGACAACTGAGCCACGGAGGCCCCCTAAAACCTCAATGAACATGTGAAGTGGCTGTTCTGTGTTTGTGTTGTTTTAGTCAAATCCTTGATTTTCCAAGAGAAAGTTATATCGGGCAAACTTTGTATAAATCTAATGTATATCGACTACACATGCGTTTTTTCTTTCTTTTCTTTTTTTATATTTTATTTCTTTATTTTATACCATATTCCATACAATTTTAGACGACGACGACGGCTCTCAGACACTGGTTATCGGTCTGGCTGCTGGAATCGGATAGGCGGTGCTATTGGTTTCTGTCTTGGTTGTTGTTTGTGTTGTGTACGGTAGGTCTTTCGACCTCTCTCTCTCTCTCTCTCTCTCTCTCTCTCTCTCTCTCTCTCTCTCTCTCTCTCTATATATATATATATATATATATATATATATATATATATATATATATATATGGAGGTCGATATATATATACATATATGGAGGTCGATATATATATATACATATATATATATATATATATATATATATATATATATATATATCTATATATATATTTCGCTTCTGTTGGTACATAAGCATACCTATGGCCTAGTTTTTTTGCCATGTTTTCTTGTGGGGTTTTTTTTTGAAAATTTCGACGTGTAACAAATTGCAATTAACATCACCAAAAATTTTGTACCTAATTCTGCTTAAATCATAGAGCAAGGTGTAGAAGTTGCTACATATTAACTATTTACATCATGCAACACCCAGAATAAAACGGAAAGTTAACAAAGGTAAATTGACAAGAGTCCGGATTCCACAGGTTACGTGTGATCATTTGCCAATCACCACACTGTCATCGCTGCTCTGGCTCCAGTCTTATTTATACTGTGTTTTATTTTTGGTAAGCCGTTGATGAATATAACGATAAATCTTAACCAGTCACTGGCTTAGATGGTTAAAGCACTGGCTAGCTGTGACTCTGACTAATAAACTCGCAAGTTCGAACCCAGGTGCGTCTTTAAGTCACATACCTGGCACAGGGCCTTAAATGTATCGCGGGCACGTTGCAATTCGTCATCATACACAAATAAACCTGAGAGCTGTCACCAATGAAAATGTCTGGAGTAAACAATTTAACACCAATAAGAAAGTTAACTTTTTAAAAAATGTCATTAAATGCAAATCTAACTGGTTATGGAATAATTATAATTTTGCTTGACAGGAGGCGAAAGAGGAACAGGGGCGATAACTCCGGCAAAACTAGCTTGAGGAGGCTGTCCGTTCCTCCCAATCCAGCTAACCGCCATGTATATAGCAGCATCGTGGACCCGCCAAGAACACCTGGCCCTAGTGGCACGGACAACCTTACTGGTCCAACTGTCGTTTCGGTTAACAACTCAGCATGTCGACCTAGGGCATACGAGGAAGCGAATGACGGCTTTGCAGTTCCACACAGCGTTGCCGAAGTGACCAAAGAGAAAGATAAAACTGAAGCGAGAAATCTCAACGGCCTCTACTCGAATCCCACCATACCCTTCAACAAAGCACAGCAGCGAAAAGCGTATAATTTGAGTGAAGCAGAAACTCTGCCGAACAACTACAATACTTTATACTATCTGACACGAACTAACACAAGTGAAGGAAGTCTTCAGCCAGACATGACCGGAAGTGGACAAACAGGTGGCTCGAAAGAGACAGTGGAATACGCAACAGCATACAGCGCCATCGGTTCAAGGGGAGGTAACAATGTGGCATCTTATGCAGCTTCCAGAGGTGAATACGACGAACTGAAACTACCGAGAGTGTAGCGGGAGAAACGATATTCTGTCAGCTCCTTGGAACCACAAATTGTCTTTTACTCAATTCGAAACGTTCCCTATATGGACGTTAGGACGTTATTCAATGTTTATATTTCCTGCTAAACTGTTCACCAATGAAGATGTAAAACCAGTTCCCGGCAGACGAAGTAAGATGGGACTTTTTACGTTTGTATGCCACGAACTGTTATGTGTGTGTCCAGTACCTGAGTTATTATAATAAACGTAATTACACGTACTATTTATGGACCAAATTTGATACTTTTAAAGCATACGCGGAAAGGTACTATAAAAGTATAAGCACGGTTTTAAAGAAAAGGAAGAATGATTATGCCTAAAAAAAATAGATTTTTAGACATATTTTTTATTTTCAAATAACCCATCTATTTTATGCATATTTTCCGTCAGTGGTCGGACATATTTCAAAAAAACGTCATCGATGAACCTACTGGGAACGAGGAAGGAGATTGTTGCCCCTAATTCTTTTCGGATTGTCACCTACCCCCTTCCCCGCCCTATTCCCTCCACCAAGAAAGTTGTTTTTCACAGCTATCATCGTTGACGTCACCACAGCCGGTTGTTTAATTTCCGCGTATGTAACGTATGTAATATCCCCTTAATTATAATTGAGCAACAGTTACATGAAACATTGTTTAAATGTTATACTCTCAGATCCGAGATTTGACAAATTGTTGCTCTCTAGATTACCTCTTTCTTGAAGAAAGAAAGCTCTAAAAATGAAGTATAAGGCTCATGAGGTATTGTTTAGATTAATTAAATTAAAAAAATATTTATTTTGACTTTTTCTTATTGAGTTAAGTGCACTGAAATATTGAATTTAACTACGGTGTTTATGAACATAGCTGGTGCTTAGAATATATTTTGTCCCCACCATAGATTGTGTTTAGAATATGTTTTTCCCACTATAGCTGGTGTTAAGAATATGTTTTTTTCCCACTGTAAATACAGTTTTACATTGAAATGGCCCTTATTACATGAATGTAAAAAGATTTCTTTATCAAACAGAAAACTTAAAAATCTTGCAAATTACAGATGAAAAAGGGTAAAAAGTCATTTGTTTATGTGGATTTATATACTTTTTCATTTTTTCTCTGAGAAGAAAAGGAGATGCCCTGATAACGCTTGCATGACGGATATTTGGGACAATCTTTTTGTTTATATGATTTAACATAAACATATTGCATATTATGATGTGGTGCATGTGTAATAAATTTATTTGAAAATATCTAAACACAAGCGTTAAATTTGAGTTATGATAATATTTAGGAATATGTTATAAATATAAATAGAATCAAAATAGTGGTTTAAAATATTTGTCACAAGGAACGTCCAAATCCACGCACAGATATATTTGCTGGACGTTAGTCAGATCCACCATACATTCATTATTTTCAAATCTCCCTTTCTCCTTAAAGACAAATCGGGAAAAAATTACTGATAGTCAGATTCACAAATAACATTTCACATTTTTTCGTCTGAAGTTTACTTTTTCTCCGGCCGTACGTGAGAAGGTCTGACAATATCGTAATTTCTTAAATTTGAACAAGTTCTAGCAATGTTTTCAGCTGTAGGCCGTCACAGACTTGTGTATATAACGTATCGTCGTACATGACGTCTTGCATTTAGAATTCAAGTTCCATTACCAAATACTAAGCACTGTAGCAAGGTTTTGTATTTTGACCTAAGCCAGAATGTGTTTGTGGAATCGACCCCTGATACCTAACATTCTCAGTCCAGTACTTTATATTTTACAGTAGAAAGCACCATTCACTATTTTTCAAAAGAAAATTTACTAAAGATTGCAGATTAAATAATTCTCACTTTAGATAATGCTAAATCAATAGTAATATATACTTCACTACATGGTATTTAGTACATATACTAAAAATGACATTTATTAAACAGTTATTACTTCACATGGCTTTTATTTGGTTATTAATACTTGACAGTTGCCTTATCCACGGGTTAATACTGTATACTTTATTTCAATTTACTTATGAGTTCACAATACCGTAAATTCTTCTTCACATTTTGCGAACTCAATAGTGACTACTTCGTCAATACTAAAAACTCTCTCCTTTTAAGAAATCTGGAAAAAGGTTTCCAAATATCTGAGTTGAGTTTCCAACTTATTTTTTATTAATTTATTGTCCTTATTTCACAAAACTTAAGTGCTTTCTATTTGTATACGATGGCTGTTATTTGACAAACGTTGAGATAAAGAAACGGCTTCTCGAGATCCGACCACTGGTTGTTGAATTCATAAAGGGCCCAACGAAGGGTGATGGATTTAATAGGATAGTGTGTACATGTATGTATTCTTTGGGTTTAAGGTCGTATTGAACATTGATTTTAATCGTATGATGACAAGGAGTCATTATGTGTGTGTACATATATTGTATCTTCTTGTGGCAGGGTGAGTCATTGCCTCCAATGTGCTGCCGCAACTGAAGTATTATGCCAAAGGCACCAGACATGACAGCCCAACCAGTCACATTATATTGACACCGGGGTAACCAGTCATGTTTCCTTCTTCTAGCCTCTCAAGACTGAGCGTCAAGCGAGGCAACAACAAGTACCATTTTTAAAATCTTTGGTGTTACCTGTCTCGAGTTTGATATCGGGGTCTCCCGACTTTGAGTCGAACACTCTAACCATCAGGCCACTGAAGTAAAAACAGTGCGACTTTATTGTGTGACTTGTGAAAAGTGTTAGATAATCTTTACTGACAATAATTTACCGGTCACTTATGTCACCGTGTTTCAGAGGCACAAATGACATATCTTTCCTTAGAAACTTCCAAGGTTTACAAGTTCAGCTCCTCAATATTCTGTACCTTTTATCCGCTCTGAATAAATTATTGTGAAACTTTTCTCAGACGTTCATGTTGCAGTACATGTGATCAATAACAGTTCTTTAAAGTCAAAGAAAGCTAAACTATGAAGTAAGGTTTATCATAGAGACAACTGAAAATTATGCATAAAAATGCTTTCATTTCACTTTTCAGACATTTGCAAGAGTGTTGATAGGCATTCAAATAATACTATGGTGAGCTTTAGGAGGCATACTGACGATATGTAGGAACTCTGACGTCACATCAGCTTTTTTCCTGATGTTCACCAGAAAGGCCATTTTGGGAATATTAGTTCAGTATTCTCTTACTCACAGGTAAAAAGAGTTATTCCAGCATTCCGTGTCGTGATTGGACTTGGCAAAACTTCCTGTTACGATTTGGCAAAACAGAGTTCCTAAACTCTGATAGAATGGTCTTAGAATTCAAATGTTTGAACGCCTATAACTCTTTTAACGAAAATAAAAAAAACGCATATAAAAGTATATTTATGCATAGTTTGAAGTGGTCTATTTAGTGATGCCTAATTGGATTCACACAGATCTTTTCTTTTAACATTCTTGACAGGCCACATGGTACAGTCGAATTTTTTAAACTTTAGCGATAAAAGAGTTCTGGGACTAAACACTTCTATTGTAGTTTAATGCCTTATTCAAGAATATTTAACGCATGCCCTGGCGGTCAGTTTTATGAATTGAGGAAACAAGAATGCGCACAGCAAAAATCACTGCGTAGTCGTAGATTAATACCTGGACTGTATCAACATGAGCAGGGGACTGGCGCATCACAGTGACCTCGGAGACTTTCACCAATCCGGGTGGCTGCGAGTTCAAGTCCAGCTCATGCTGGCTTCCTCTCGGGTTGTACGTGGGAAATTCTGTCATGTCTTTCAGCAACCTGCGGATGGTCGAGGATTTTCTCCAGGGTTCTGCCCGGTTTCCCCCAACCATAAAGCTGGCTACCGCTGTATGATTGAAATGTTCTTGAGAACGGCGTAAAACATTTATCAAATAAAAAAATAATGACTTTATATCTCATATAAACAGCATTTTTATGGATGGTTTTGTGGCTCTATAGGTTCATATTTTAGACCTCGCTCAGCCTTGTCTGGCATTTATCTATGTCAACGATCCGCCCATCAACAGTCACAATTAAAGAGGCTAAACCGGAGACTTTTGGTAAAAAAAAAAAACAACCCAAAATCCATAATTAAATAAAATTTTGCTCAATTTACCATGATGAGCATGTGGTCTTTGGTAATATATAAGATCATTACCCAGAATACAATAGCAATACGTGAAGTGACGTCACTAGATTTCGCCATGTGATTGAATTACGGCAGGAGACATATACACCGTATAGTACATGCACGAATAGGCACGCTTCTATGGTAACCTATATGGTATTGCGCAAGTGCTACGTAAAAGAAACGACAAAGAAGAGCTAATATTTTTTTAAAACCTCAGCCAAATGCTGCAAGTATATTTGAAAATGTGATATGCCCAGTACCAATTGTCTGGGCAAATATTCAAATGTATTGTTTATTGGTTTGTACAATGGTTTACTCTGTTTCGGCCGGAACGTTTTGTTCGAAAAGTTCGAAATAGGCCTTCATACGGTTGGCCGCACACACACAGCACATTTAAATTCAGGGCAAGAAGGCAAATTCCCGACCTGATTTTTATATCTGATACGTATACGTACATGCACATTTTGACTGTAAGCAACGTCGTCTACACACAGAACGGTATAAGCGTGTGAAGATGGCAATCCATGTAACTTTGGGCGGGTTACTCGCTTTGGCGTGTGCATGTATACTTGCCAGAACAGCCATAGGTCAAGGTAAGTTCTTTTGCCACATAATAGATTTTGATAATTACATATTTTACTAACTTGATTTACTGGTTATATCACTTTTTCTGTAAGTTTCCGTAAGCGTATGGAATAATTTCAATTTTCCCTACCCAACAAATTTTGAGTATGTGTGTATCCTTAGTGTTGTCTTTATTTGTTTGTTATACTGGTGTATTGCGTTGTACACAAGAATATTTCACTTATATGACGGCGGCCAGCATTATGGTAGGACGAAACCGGGCAAAGAGCCGAGCAAACGCTCGATTATCCGCAGATTGCTGGCAGACATTCCCACGTGCTGCACGTCCTTAGTTTTTTACGTCCCACAACTAATCGTGTGCCGCAGTCATATAAGTGATATGTAATTATACACCAATCACATTAATACATAATCTTCAGAACGGTGATTCATTAGGACATGGGGATTAGACTGGCGAATATATATGCATGTACATGTAGGATATATCCAAACCCCCAATAGAGGCTCCGCTTCAGGAGACGGGTAGATCCAGGGTCAATCATGAGTCGGGTCACATCTGAGACATTAAAACAGGGAGTTGTAACTTCCTTGTTTGGGGTTCAGCTTTAAGGGGATAGTGCAAGGACTGGTTGACCAGTATCAGTATAGTGGCTCGGGTGGGTCGGCTTACTTGCCTTCGGTAAGTCGTCTCAGTGAAACAGCACGAGATAAAAGAGCGTCCTACAACAAGGAAGCACATTACATCATGCACTCAAAGGACTCCTTTGTCGTCACGTTACTGAAAAACTGTTAGGTACCAAATTAAGTCCCAAGCTCTTATTCACTCACTCACTCACTCAAATGTAAAACTATATTGACTAATGCTGTTAGGTACGATATTAAGTCCCAAGCACACATTTACTAAGTCACTCACTCACTCCAAGCCCTCAAATGTAAAACTATATTGACTAATGCGTATAGAGGATGTTATCTGCCGTGTACTATTGTCACCATATATATATATATATATATATATATATATTGAATGAATAACAGTTAATATAGCAGAGTGGGTGATAATCCGGTAAGTGAATTATTTTGTAACTCAATTAACTCGAAGTATGTGGGAAGGTCTGCACCAGGATGGTCGTCACCGTGAAATGCATTGAGGGGAATACGGCCTGTTTTGAGGCAGTGGTTACCGGCACCAGAAAATTTTAAATTAGAACTGTTAACATAAGGTTCCATTAATCCGTCTTCGAGGTGTCTGTCATCTTCCAACCATACCTATTGATCCTTCGATATTCCGTATTTTCGTAATACATAAATGACTTCCCTGATGACAGGTTGTCCCACTTGACGGTAAGTTACTTATTTATTTATTTGATTGGTGTTTTACGCCGTACTCACGAATATTTCAATTATACGACGACAGCCAACATTATGGTGGGAGGAAACCGGGCATTGCCGGAAGGAAACTAACGACTATCCGCACGTTACTGGAGGACCTTCCCACGTATATATGACAACAGTTAGTTTTTTGAGTTTATGAGTGGAGGGAACCGGAGTACTTGTAGTAAAGTAAACCACCGACCTTTGCCAAGCTACTAACAAACTTTCTAACGGGTGACATTCAGATATGCACACCGTATTGGTTGAAAACAAGTGGTCTTTATCGACCGCCCCAAAAACAGCGAAAGAGGGAAAATCGAGTCAACCAGCCGTTGCACTATCTCTAATACTGAAATCCAACGAGGAAGGTGCTTGAGCTGGATTTGAACTCACAGCGACCGCTTTGGTGAGAGGCTCCTGGGTCATGACGCTGGGCTAGCGCACTAACCAACCGAGCCACAGAGCCCCTCCCCCTCCCCTCTACCCACACACTCACCTTGACGGTAGGTATCGGTTCAACTATAGGTATCCAGTGCTTTTAGCCTTGGAGGTAGATGGGTGAGATGGAATTTAAACAACCATTGTGATCAGCTGTGACTAATCTGCCGGTAAAATTCCCTTTACTACATTTGAATCATTGCTGTTCGCTTCTGTGCGTTGAGAATTGACAAAGTAAACGGCAATATAGCCCCCATATGCATTTAAGTGACATGGTGGCCCAAAATTTGGATTTTTAAACTAATTCTGATTGTGGCGTCTTAACGAAATATTAAAGTTCGTTCATAAACTAAATCACTCAAGTTGAAATGAAAAACATTCATTAAGTATGTAGCTTGCACGAGCCCGAAGAAGTCCTACCGTTATTTGAATTCAGCACCAAGAGGGCGGGCCACTTTGCCTCATGAATGTTCAACCAGAAGGGTCCGAAGTATACGCGCAGCGTTCGGAAAGTTCCCGTCAAAACAAAACACGGTGAGCGAAGAGGTACATGTGATTGACAGAAACAGTGACTGTGTGATCTTGCTATCTTTCCTACTCAAATGATATTGCTCCACCTGAGTATCATATCGAAAATATGCACGTTGTACCATAGCTGGCATGCAGTGAAAAGAGGATGCTTGGCTAAAAATGCTACTTATAACAGAGTTTTAAGATCGAACGCGGTTGTCCACGGAGTAAGCTGGGGGTAAGTGGCAAGTTCAACAAGCACTAACTAAGAGATGTTTTCGTGCTTCGTGAGACCGTTTCCTTCCTTCAGTGTACTCCACCATTCGAACTGACCATCCTTTACAACTCTAGACTTGCTTGTCAACCTGTCGGGCTCTATTTTACGCCTCTATTTGGCCGATCCTGCTACGAGACAGTCGTAAGTACTTCTTTTACGCGTCTAAGCAGCTATTTTTGCTTACATATGAGGCTTACCAAGCGCTGTGCGCATGATCCAAGTCCACTGAATTCACAGCTTTTCATTAAAATACTTTGGCAGACTTTTCAGTTTTCAGTTTTTTTGTTTGTTTTTTTTTGTTGTCATTTTTAAACATTCACTTAACGTACAATGTTGGGGTGGGATTAACGAAAAGCTTGTAACGTTTACTTGACAAAAAATACCTGATTCTCATGTAATTCTGTAATAACGCAAAAATACCTAGTATTTGTGGGACAGTGTTGCATTAATACAGAAATAAAAGACAGAAATCTACCGTTAAGGGGAGGTAAATCATTGAAAAGGGAAGTAACCTAAGTATTCTGAAATTATGCAACAGGCTTCGTAATCTCCTTTCACTGACAGCATGTAGGGAGGTTACACGAGCGCATTGAGTTTCCTTAGAATATATGTAGTAAATTTGTCAGCTTGAATCTAAAAAATATATGCCCTAACTTTCGCTTCGTACCTTACCATACCACCATACCATAACCATACCATATGCAATTTCCACAATTTTTTCTTCAAAAAATCATGAAATCAACCTAGAAGAAATAAATAGTGTATGAACAACCTAAAATGTCTGTGTGGCTGTATTATCAGTGCTCCTTCACTCTTCATTTTGGAGCCTAATCTTGGACATAACTGCTCGAACTGCGCATGTGTAACCAGGAAATGTTCAGAGGCTCATTCATTTTACAGCCAATAACATTACGTTCGCGCACGTCCGACAAGGGTATTTTCATCCAATCATGGCTTGTTCCTTATAAGAGTGCATTTCATTGGCTAGCCTTGGCTCTGGCTAAATGGACATGAAAATAGAAACATAGAAACAATTGCATGGAGGTTTCTAGTGCGTTACATCGAACAAACGTGAATTTACAATAGCTGCATATAGGATTTCGTTATTGGTAAGTTAACTGTCCTCGTCAGAAGACAGTATGTCAAAATTCTGGGGAGAGACCGACCCACCTACGGTTAGAGTGCTTTATAAAGTTGCTGAGATACAGCAACAGAGAAGTAATATAAATAGTGCTGCAGGCGGTGTTGATGTGATTTTATAAAGGTGAAAAGACAGTGGCAAATCCCTGTGCTTATAGGCAATACGAATGATAGCTCTTGAGGCCTGAAAGGCAATGATTGGTTGGTGTTTGGGACATTGGTCCGGCAAGTTCCCCGAAGGGACTGATTTACACCACGGCCATATGGACGTAAATAAAATTCTGTACAGTTTAGGTTCTTCTGTAAATAAAACCTCTCAGGCCATGTTTGTTGCTGTGAACTATATAAAGCCAACCCAGATTGGACTTATGGGGGGAATTTCGTCAACTTTTCTCTTGAAGCGGTAATACTGTGCAATAAATCTAGGCAGAAGTTTTTTTGACATCACGAATTTGATGGAATGTAGTTAAATAGTGCTATATGTCATGTATATATAGATGTTAGAACACTCAAAACAAATTATTTCGTATACAACACTGTTTACGAGCTTACGATCTTCTCTGTCTATGTATGAGAAAAGTAATGAAATGACACTTTTGTTTTTGAGAATTTAAAGCAATATTTACACAAGGAATAAATGTCGATAAAAACATGCATTCCGTTTAACACACTGTAACATCTATTCCTAATGCTGAGTTATTTGTTGTTGTCTGAACGCGGGGAATTCACACATATGGAAGCATGTGGTCGGCAGGTGAAGGATAGTGGGACCACTTTATCGTATGAATGCCGCATTCTACAGCATAATCTTTGCAGCCCTCTATACTCTTGCTTTTCATCATTGTCATAACTATTGTCAAGATTCATCTTTGGCTACCACCATATAAAAATTACTTCAGGTGTCCGTTGGAATGAAGAGAATTCATATGAGTCAGCTACAAAACATAATATCTAATAAAAGCTAAGGCAGCGATTTTTTTGACATCACTTACTGCCTCATTACCGTGACCTCAATGGCCTTAGCACCAATCAGTTTCACTTTGGGGGTGATCGGAAAATGATGGTGGTGTGGTGAAGAAGTTATGTAAGGTTTGTGATGAAATTCTCTACACAGTTTGTCCTTGGCACATGAACTAATGCATTGCAATTAGCTACTTAACCGGATCTGGATCCGCGATCTGTGAAGCGAACCTCCTGTCTGTCTCTCCGTCAGCAATTTTAAGGCAAAAAAACGTTACGCACGTCCTCGGCAAAATCAGCAAACCATAACATTTTATTGCTGATCCTTATCTGGTGCAGGTATATTCTAAACGATTTCTCTCTACTGATTGACAGGGAAAAATGAGTCGGCCACTGATTTGTAGTTCGGGAATTTAAACACTTAACTATTGTATAATTATTCGTTCAATGAAGTTTAAGTAGAGTGTACTTTGTATTTATTCACTACTTTTCAGGTCAAAGATGTAATCGACCACGGTGTGGTCATAGAGCCAAGCGCAAAGGAAGAAATGGGTGTATGTGCAGAAAAAGTCAAGACGTCCCCAAAAGAAAGACCATAAATGGACGTTGTGTTTTTTACTGTGTTGGTGAGTGTTCATCTTATGTGGCTAACACATATATGGCAGGGATACAAAGCATTGCTAAACAGCAATTGGCATGTTTATCCACCTGTTAATCTGTAACAAGAACATGGTGTCGAAAAAAGGGAAGTATGAAAAGACATCTGAAGGTCCCAGCATAGGAACTGACGTAAGTCGAAGAGGAAGCAGATTTGCACATAAACAAACACCTGACACTTTTTATACGCATTTATTGTTACATCTATTGTAAATTCCATGACAACATATACAGTGAAGAGAAACCTCAACATGGTAAATGCGTTTAAAACGCCTCTAGTGTATAATTTACCAAACAATGTATGTGATTCAATCATGTAAATAACCAGTAACCTTTAGAACTTTCCAACTCTTTTTGTGATTGAAGAAAAGTGCAGCAGTAATGACCGTACTTGCCCAGTTAACACCACTTGTGAGAAGGTAGGCAGTCGTTCAAAGAAGTACCTGTGTAAGTGTTTGGCTGGTGCGGTTCACCCTTTAACAGGACAGTGTCTAGGTAAGTCGTGACTACAGAAGCCCATTAGTGTCACGGGGGAAAATTAGAGGAATTCGAAAAGTCGTAATGAAGATAATCTTCTCGTAATTAGGAGAAAATTTTCAGTCAGTTAAGAGAAAATATTCCTTTAAGTCGGAAAAAATGTCTTGTGATTAGACTTTTTCTCCCCGAATTTTTGCCACCATGACACATGTACGTGCCAAATGAGAAAGGAAAATGTAAATTAATGTAATGACTCACTTCCATGAAGCCTTTTTTAAGTCTATTTTTTGTAAACTTTCAATTAAACAACTTTGCCCGTATCTGGTTATATTTACTTGTGCCAACAGTCTGGGTGTTTGCACGCAAATGTCCGTGTCCTGCATTGGCAAAACTCACATAACATCACGACACACGAGACCAAGCCATAAAATAAGTGGTTAATAAGGATTCTTTGGTGTTACTTTAGCTTGAATAGGCCAAGAATTTTATACCCGTTAAAATGTAAAACTGATGTAAGTCCGTATCACACAGACTCCTAACTTAAGATTTTTATATTTTGTGGAAATTGGGCATTGCTTTAATGCGGAATAATAAGATCAAACCACAAGTCCCTTTGCTTACACGTAGGGGGCTCCATGGTCGATTTGGTTAGCGCGCCAGCGCGGTGCAGTGACCCAGAGGCCTCTCACTAATGAGGTCGATGTGAGTTAAAGTCCAGCTCATGTTGTCTTCGTCTCCGGCGTGCGTGAGAATGTATGCCCGGTTTCCTCCCACCATAATGCTGACCGCGTATAAATGAAATATGCTCGAGAATGGCATACCAACAATCAAATAAATAAATACATATTTACATGTATAGTGTTTTCTATCCAATGCCATAAATGCACAGTCCATAAGGCATTATCTAATGCGGTCGCTGTGAGTTGAAGTCCAGTTCATGCTGGCTTCGTCTCCGGCCGTGTGTGGGAAGATTTGTTAGGAACCTGTGGATGGTCGTGCTTTTGCCCCGGGCTCTGCCCTGTTTCCACCAACCATAGTGCTGGCCACCGTCACATACGTAAAATTTTCTTGAGTACGGCGTAAAACACCAATGAAATAAATAAATAATATTGATAAGAAGATCTGTGTTTTTGTATAAGGTAGAAATGTTGTGTGAAGTGACACAGAGGATATGTGCTATAGGGTACGAACGAGTGAAGTGACGGGAGAAAATAGTCGCTAAACAGAGCGATTATACTGTGTTTTTTGCTTTCTTGGTTTCTGTGAAGAAAAAAAAACAAAAAGAAAACCCCACACCCGGTGTATCATCAACTGTAGCCGTTCCCTTGATAACGTAAGCGAATTCAATGGTCGTAAAAAACTGACACCGTGAAACTAGTCTCGCCATCATTTCAAATGAGTGGGCTTCCGTGGCCTTGTGGTTAGCGTCCTGTTGTAGCTCAATGACACAGGAGCCTCTCCAGAAGCCTCTCACCAATGTGGTCGCTGTCAGTTAAAGTCGAGCTCATGTTGGCTTCCTCTCCTGTCATGCGTGGGAAGGTCTTCCCACCTTGGGTTTCCGTCTTGCTCTAGCTGCCATAATGCTGACAGCTGTCGTATAAGTGAAATATTCTTGAGTTCGGAAATTCAATCAAATCAAATCAAAAAGTAAATCATTTGAATTATTTTTTCTTTATATGTATGTGAAACTGTGCAGATTGAAATAAATAACATTATACAGTGGGAATATTAGATAGAGTGACGGAGAAAGTATTAAATAAACAAAGCAACTATATTGTTTTTACAGTCGAGACAACCACACCCGGTGTATCATCAACTGTCACTGATTCCACGACATCTACGACTGTCACAGCGACACAACGTAAGCATATTCAATGATCGTAAATACTGATCTAGTTGAGCTATATTCTTGCCATTATATTAAACCTTATTCTTTCTTTATATTTCTAAAACTATAAAGTTCTTCGTTAACAACTGTTATCTGTAACACTTACGAGTGTAGCACAGCACACTTCGGAAGTGCGATCACTTGTCCAACCCTCTGATTGATCATGTAGTACTCATTTATTTATTATATATTTATTTGGTCGCTCAACACCATACACAAGATATCCTGTCAATTGTCAGTACTTGAGACGATCTGGCAGCAACTTGTCGATGGTCGTGGGTTTCCGCCGGGCGCTGCCTGGTTTTGTGTCAGCAAAATGATGGCTGCCGTCGCGAAAAGTGAATATTCTTGACTATGGCGTAAAATACCAATCAAATAAATATGAATGGCCTATTTGAAAGAATAAACTCAGTTTGTTTTACATGTTGACAAGTGACACTTTGATAAGGCGATTACACTAGGCGTCACACTGAGAAGTCATATACATTGTTTATTTTGTGATCATTTTTGCCGTTCGTTTTTTATAAATCCTCTTCAGGCACAAATTCCGCGGCACTCACAGCAGGCTTGGTTGTTGGTTTAGGAGGGGCGATTCTGCTGGCTGTCATCGTTTTGGTTGTTGTTGTTCGGTAAGTACAGATTCTCAGGGCTATATATCTCCTGTGAAATTCCCCCTCTCCCCACACATACGTAGGTAGCGTATGTCTGCCGATATGTGCATTCAGCGTTGTGTTTTGGCATCATTATTGTGAAACAAATACGCAAAGTATACAGCAGCCTAGTGAAGAAATTTGTGCCATTTGTTTCAAGAAAGTATCGAATATTCGCAACGGCTGTGACATCTGGCGAAGCTGGTGTGTCTTCCTGCACTCTGGCCAACCAATAATTGAATAAGCCATGTTAAAAGATACGATGACAAATATTTTATTAAACGACCAAAATATTGTCCAACAGAATAAAATATTGTCCAAACCGACCAACATGTTTTCAAACGGCATGCTGGCTTCCTGTCCTGCCAAACTGTCAGCAGCCTCCGGATGGTTGCCTTTTTTCCCACGAGCTGTTCCTCGTTTTCTCCCGCAGTCGTATAAGTAAAATATTCTTGAGTATACCCATCAAATAAATAAATAAATATTGACCAACCGAGCAATATATTGTCCAACCGACCAGCATATTGACCAACCGACCAGCATATTGACCAACCGACCAGCGTATTGACCGACCGCCCAACATATTGACCAACCGACCAACAAATCAAAACAGCAGGCCCTTACGACAGACTGACCGTTTTACGGAATGACCGACAGATGGACCAACAAACCCACCAAAAATGCTGACGGATCGATTGTTCAAAGGACAAACTAATAACCAGACTGACCAACAGATAGACAGATCGGCGGTACCACAGATTAACCGACCACAAACCGACTTACTGTACTTCAGGTTGACCGACCGTACATCAGACTGACCGGCAGAATAACCGATCAACACTGAAAGGAAAGTTAGGGTCAACAGGCGTAAACTCTGAGTGATAAAATTAAGCTAATTCAACTGAGTAAACGTAGTCATATGGCCAGATCAGCTGAGTCATTAAGCTCATCTGGTTCTGTTGATGACTCACTCGATTAGTGAGACTGGACGAAATGTTTCAAAACTGGGCAGAAAAATTATTTACTTTGTAGGAAATTGGGAGAACAGTTATTCGTACCTTTACGACGTACAGTTTATTGCATGGGAAGATGAATTAATTTTTCAATATATTGCATTCATTTTTCTTTTCTGAAACGGACTGCTATTCATTTGTAATATCCGTGTACCTGTTTAGAAAGTTCAACATAAACTTCATTTTTCTGTAACAGAAAATGTAAAAGAAAGAGTGGCGATGGCACTGGTAAGACATTGAGAAGGCCCTCTGTGGAACGACAAATGACAGCGAACGCTGCTTACAGTAATGTTTCCGTGTCGGATTCCACGAGCCAAGATAATGCAGCTTGCTCAACAGCTATCGTGCAGACCGACGCCTACGAAGAAGTGGATTTGGAGAGAAATTCCACATTAAACAACGGTGTGGATGGTGACGCCGCCGTGGTAACCAGTAAAAATGACGGTACAGCATGGGTAATGCAAGGTAGGCCTAGCCCACAGAATGCGGAATACACCTCACCGAACGAGTATCACACTCTATGTGAAATGAAAAACGCCAATGGGAATGAATGTAGTATTCAGCCCGAAATGAACGGAAACGAAAATTCCAAGGCCTTTCAGGAAAAAGAGGATTCAGTTGAACAGAAACGCATACCACATTCTATGTGAAATGAAAAACGACAATGGGAATGAATGTAGTATTCAGCCCGAAATGAACGGAAACGAAAATACCAAGGCCTTTCAGGAAAAGGAGGATTCAGTAGAACAGAACGAATACCACATTCTGTGTGATCCAAAAAACGCTAATGGGAATGAATGTAGTATTCAGCCCGAAATGAACGGAAACGAAAATACCAAGGCCTTTCAGGAAAAAGAGGATTCCGTAGAACAGAACGAATACCACATTCTGTGTGATCCAAAAAACGCCAATGGGGATGAATGTAGTATTCAGCCCGGTAGCGAAAATCCAAAAGGCTTTCAGCAGAATGTGAATTCAGCAAAACAGAATGAGTACCAAGTTCTGTGTGATCTAAAAGCCACCAATGAAAGCAAAATTCAGCCCGAACAGAACCAGTACCAAGTTCTGTTTGATCTGAAAACCACTGATGAGAGTGAAAGAAGAACTCAGCCAGGAAGCCAAAGCCCCAACGTCTTTCAGGAGAATGTGGATTCAACGCAACAGAACGAGTACCATATTCTGTGTGATCTGAAAACCAACAATGATAATGAAAGCAGTATTCAGCTCGAGATCACAGCAAGCGAAAATCCCGAAGTATTTCAGCCAGAAGAGAATGACTCACCACAGCAGAACGTCTACCATATTCTGTGTGATCTGAAACCCGCCACTGAGGGTGAAAACAGTGTTCGGCCCGGGATGACCGGAAACAAAAATCCCGAAATCTTTCAGCCAAATGTGCACGAATCAACAGAGCAGAACGTATACCATATTCTCTATGATGTGAAACCCGCCACTCAGAGTGAAAGTAGTGTTCAGCCAGAGATGACCGGAAGCGAAAATCCCCAGACCTTCCAGCAAAACATCGATTCCACATCTGTACTCATCACTGACGCTTCGCCAATAGGTCATCATTCGCCACCAGGTGTTGTTCCCGAGGGTAGATTTGGGCGAGAAGAGGGCGAGTATGACGAACTTAACCTGCCGAGGGTGTAAAGGAAAGTGAAACTGTTTTTTTCAGGTTGTATTTTGTGTTCAGTTCTACGCTCACTCTGATACTTTCATGGAAACTTCTAATAGTGAACTGAACAACCGAAGTGACAGATTGTGAGCTTTAAAACTGGCTATGTGTTTATGCTAACAGCCTTGTCATTTTAATAAAATCTACGAGAGAGTGTTGTAAAGACCCGATGAGGATAATGTCTAAAGCAGTTTTCTATATTGCACGCTTCCCTGCATGTACGATGTATACATATCTACCTATAGTCGCATAAGCAAAAGCGAGTACTAACATAGACGATTTATTTCTACGTCACAAAACATGTTTGCTTAAAACTTTTCCATCAAGACTTTGCTATCAAGCGCCATCATTAAAAGTTTCATACCTGTTGCCAAATATACCAGCCATTAATTATAAATTACAATCATATTGTTGAATATTGATGACACTGTAAGCTTGGGTAACGCAAGTGTACATCTACTTCCGCTGAACTCTGAGTAATGGGCCGCATAAATATGGATTAGTTTTAATGTTACTGCTGCTGTGTTTATATACTAAAAGCGTGATTGAGTAATTGTATACCTTTTCTTTATAACAAGATATTCTGTATAATACAAATGTTATTTGCAAAACCTTTAAACGTCTTATTGTTCAGCGTCATTGATTTTTTTTTTTTTTTTGATTGGTGTTTTACGCCGTACTCAAGAATATTTCACTTCTACGACGGCGGCCAGCATTATGGTGGGTGGAAACCGGGCACAGCCCGGGGGAAACTCACGACCATCCGCAGGTTGCTGGCAGACCTTCCCACTTACGGCTGGAGAGGAAGCCAGCATGAGCTGGACTTGAACTCACAGCGACCGCATTGGTGAGAGGCTCCTGGGTCATTACGCTGCGCTAGCGCGCTAACCGACTGAGCCACGGAGGCCCCCAGCGTCATTGAAGGGATCCTTATAATATTTGATGTAAAATTAAAGCAACAAGTTGCATTAAGTTTGAAAAAGGACATTAAAGTTTTCGAATATAGTTTCGAAGTTTCAATGTCATCCACGCTCACGAAATATGAGGCACATGCTCTCCGCCGCACGTGAGTGGGGAGGTCTGCAGCAACCTGCGGTTGGTTGTGGAACTACTCCAGCCTCTGTCCGGTGTCCTTCCACCATAATGCAAGCCGCCGTTGTATAGGTGAAATATTCTTGAGTACGGCGAAAACACATCTAATAAATGAGGCAAATATATCAAGTCACCAGTTACAGCACAAAAGCTCAGACAAGGCTTCGACATATTATAACATTCACATTTCAACTTCGCTCACCTTGGATTCAATCCTACACGGATCGTCATCAAAGTCTGATATGTTAAGGTATTATCGAGGGTCCAGTTTTTGACGTAAATTATACGTGTGCATGTCGGTGATTTCGCGAGGAGACTGAAGTTCATACACTGAAATACAACGATCATAAGAACAGTTAACAACATATGTACGCAAACACTTCACGTTTACACTATATACTGCCAGTAATTAATACTGCAACCTGTACTGCTATCAAAAATTCTCTAGGCCTAAAATGTAAAGATAATTGTCAGTGAGGGAATTATTGGAAGAAACCCGAAACTAGTTGATGCGAAATAAATAAATATACTAATTTCATTCAGTTTTATTCCTCTTGAGGGAGTGCTGAAATAAAATGTGATGACAAGTCGTAAATCCTGGGCAATCTACATGTAGACCTAGGCCTACAACTACAGGCCTATTTGTAGTCCTATATGCAACTACAAAAGAAAGTTTTATTTATTTATTTATTTATTTATTCATTTATTTATTTGATTGGTGTTTTACGTCGCACTCAAGAATATTTCACTCATGCGACGGCGGCCAGCCACATGGCTGGAAACCGGGCAGAGCCCTGGGGAAACCCACGATTAAGCGCAGGTTGGTGCCAGACCTTCACACGTACGACCGGAGAGGAAGCCAACATGAGCTGGAATTGAACTCACAGCAACCACATCGGCGAGAGGCTTCAGGGTCATTAGGCTGCAAAACAAGTGAGCTACGGAGTCCCCTCAAAGGAATGACTCTCTGCACATGTAGGCCTATGTATACACGTAGGTACTTGTACTTGAAAAAATAAATGTGTGCTACGCTCAGAAAATTCATCTGCTAATTTTAACAGAAATTCTGTTGTCGAGGTGATGCTAAAATGTATTCTGTTATAATTATGCAATACTCTGTCATACTTAACACCATATTCTGTTCGCCTAACAGAGCTTTTATGTTGAATTAATAGACAAGTGTGTTGTATTTAACACTATCTCTCTGCCCAGTTTCCACCCACTATAATGTTGGCTGACGTCGTATGAGTGAAATATTCTTGAACACGGCGTAAAACATCAATGAAATAAATAAATAAAATAACATGATCACACTACAACCTCGATATCTCCACTCCCGAGCTACCGTTGTCATAATCAACTACTGAAATTATGGTTTTTGCCTTCAAGTAACCAATCAAAACAAAGCTTTCAAAGTGGCGAGTATTATTTTGACCTAAATTATGCCACCAAGACCTTATAGCAATGCTTATTGGTCAACGGCATAAAAGGTTAATCAATGAAAATCCCGTTTACAAATTGGAACTATTTTTTATGCAAAATAGCAGGCTTGGGCCTTTTCATGTGCTGTATTCGTTATTTAGCAGCGAGTCCAACTTCATCGCGTAAAAATTAAACCTTGTTTGACTGTTTTACCTACCGATTTCGAGAACTGAAATTGTGGATTTTGAAAAGAAAATTCGGAACTTTAAGAAGATAATAGGTGGTCATAGTGAATGAATGGTGGATGTTTTCACAGACACAGGTCTGAGTTCACTGACAAACTTTGGTCAGTCACTTATTTATTGTCCACATGCTTTTAAGTGCGATAATGTTGGTATGAGATATCCGACGAAGCGCGCAAAAGTCATTTCCTTGGCCAGCAGAAAACGATATCAGTCTCGTGAAATGTTTATCATAAACCGTGAATGCCATAAATGAAATGTGCTGACAGATTTTTATTTTGCTGTGCTTAAGACAACAGCCTTTTGCATGTAAATATGGTAAAAAATCCAATTTCACTTTAACTGAAATACTCCAAAATCTGGGCCTTTATTCAATTCTTAAATACATGGTTAATTTATACAGAAATATATTCAATCAAAAAGCGCCGATTAATCTTTTAAACTATAATAGAAAAAAGGTAGTCAAATCCAGCATACATTCTAAAAAGTATTATACTTTATTATTTTATTGAGATTTCACCAAATAACGTGTCGAACAAAATGGCAATACTGCACAGTTGGCTGCTGTGAATCGAGACAGCCATCTTGAGAATTTTATCCAATCAAACATATGGCTATCAGATTGCGCGACCTATGCTGTGACGTACCCTATACCCATTCACTCCATGTAGTGATATATGATAGCACAGAACTACTGCTTAATAGGCCTACATCATGTTGAGATCGTTTACGACGGGCCATTTCACTCAGAGTTGTGGGACACGTCTGTATCATTTACGGACCACCACAGACGTACAATCAGTTGATTTACAAGCCAGGTAGGTATATTTAAGGACGGTATCACACAGTATGTCACACAGTTGCTCGCCGTCTCGGCCCAAACAGCATTCTTCTCCCCAACAGACTGTAAACCTAATTAATCACGCTATTCAAATTATACAAATACATTTTTTGTCGTTAATTTCGTGTTTAATAAGCAGTTTCTATATAACACATAGTGAAAAAGTCAGTGACAAATTCAAAGGCATCTCACCGCGCAACGCCTAAAATTAATTAAATTCTATAATATAATTTTTTTCTCTGAATTTATTCTGAAAAAATATTTATTCCGTTTTAAGATACGTCAAATGGTTGTCTTTCAGTGGACATAAACATATGTCAGGTGCTGTCTTTCACTTTATCGATGACAACAGAAGCTAAAGCCAATCTTAAGAGAAACTTCTAAATATATTGACTGAAATTCTGCCTTTTTCAAACATCCTGTTGATCACCGCATACCATAACTGTGTGAGAGACACACCTGGAATTGAAATCTACTCACCTCACAAAAATTTACTGGGTCCAGTTGTTCAAAAGCGTATTACATGTCGCAATTTATCGAGGTAAAGACCAAAGCTCAATTGGTTTTGTATTAGAACAAGACAGGTACTAACTGGTTAAGTCTAGCCTAACTGATACACTTCTGGTCCTTGATCATCTTCGGAGATGTCATCACAGAACCATGGCATCCACCGAAGCGCCAACATCTGTACGTCCACATATGGGTCTGTGTCTATCTCAGGAATGAGGCTTTTCGTTGTCCGCAGCGAAAACGCACGACCATCTACAAGCTGCTGGACAACCTTCCCAAACAGGAAGATAGCATAAGCCGGACTGGCCGCGCTGGCGTGCTAACCACCTCGGCCACGGAGACCTTGCGTAAACTTCATTTCTTATGCATGTTAGATGTACTTACAGACTCTGCCTCTGAGTGACAGTATTATCGTCAATAAAGATTACACTGTCTAAACATAGCTCAGGTTCTAGTGCTGAAATTTGGCTTAGTCCACTGCGGGATTCGAACCAGCTTCCTCAGAGACAGGCACCAAATCGCCAGCAATATATGTTAACCGTCTAGACCACTCGACCAACAGGCCTTTCACGAAAACATAGGGTTGTTGACCGGTAGACTTTACAGCGAACATGTATTACCCCTCTGATGACCACAAATGACAACACATGCATTACCCCTCTGATGATCACAAATGACAACACATGCATTACCCCTCTGATGATCACAAATGACAACACATGCATTACCCCTCTGATGATCACAAATGACAACACATGCAATACCCCTCTGATGATCACAAATGACAACACGTGCATTACCCCTCTGATGATCACAAATGACAACACATGCATTACCCGTCTGATGATCACAAATGACAACACATGCATTACCCCTCTGATGATCACAAATGACAACACATGCATTACCCCTCTGATGATCACAAATGACAACACTTCCTTTAGGTGAAAATATCAGGTACAGGTACAGATGTCATTTTTAGAAAGTGGATTAAGTTAAAGTATTATCATTAATAGGGATTACACTTTCTGAAATTAACACAGATTCCAGTGCTGACCTTCCATCTTCCGGAAGTCGCGTCAAGTCGCCTGAGTTAAAGGGCAAGGTCAATGATTTTTGATTTGGTTTCAGAAGTTTCTGGATTTTGTGTTATGAAGATAAGATCCGGGCACACTCAAATCAGATTTAAACACCGTCTCATTTCTGAGCAGAAATCTCATGTAAGCAAACTTTGCCGTGACAGTATCATTGCTTGTCTTAACCCTCCCTTTTTGCCATCATTCAAACCAGCACGTAAGAATTACGACCCGGACTGACACGAGACGACAATTCGAATTATGACCAAGTCTAGTGCCCGGGGCGTAATAATTACGCGCATAAGTAGTGTACGGCGCAAGACATTAGCATCCACGCAAAGAATATATTAAACGGATTAAACTACTATCGCTGTAGACTACTCAACATCCATCCTTTGAATTCGTAATACATTACCTCAATTTACGCTAGCAACAGGAGAGATTGATGTGGATAGCAATGATGCGCAATGATATTTTCCAATACAACTATATCGGACTGGTTCCGACTGAATGACCTTTTCCCCAAGGCACCTTGAATTCACGGTAAAAGTACATAAAACTAGGCCGCGAATGACAGGCACATGTGTTTTCAAATACTACAAGGAAACATATTAAACATGGCTTTGTTCGTTACAATCAAACCCATAAATGTAACCAGAAATCAAAGATACATTTTTGAAAGTTTACTTTGAGAGAAGCACAGCACAAAACCTATATGTTTTTCAAGAAAGCAAACATTCTAAACAATCTAAAATTTAGTACCATGGGTCCATACTAATTTATCAAGGTGCTGAAACAATCTTAACGTTGGAACGTCTTATATGGGAGGCCAAAATTAAGTTCTATCCAAGCTTAGATCGGGTTATGTCATCTATGTGTATATGAGATTAATCTAACATAGGCAAGATTATCTATAATCGTAATAGGTAACATACGGGTAGGCCCTGTGGCTAACAGCGTACGAGTGTTGTACATCTTCATTAAGGTATGCCAATATGCACATAATGTACACCTATTAGCACGGGAGACGTTGGTTATGTTTTACTTAGGTCCAGTTATATACCATGCCCATGCAGATTCATAATAACGGATATTTTCATGGTTATGGTTATGGGTGACTTTTTTGTATTTTTTTTTTTTTTTTTTGTTTTTTTTTTTTTTTTGCTTTTGAATGGTTTAGTCTAATTTGGTATACGTCACAATCAGAATTGTGGAGTCAGCCTAATGGTTTTCATTTATACTTGTAAGTCGTGTATATTTTAAATATAAGACTGCCTTTGTGTATGGAAAATATATGAAATGGAAATAACAACTAAACTGATTTGTTCTGGCAAATTATTTTCATCGTCTAGATGTACCAGCTGTAGCACTGGACCAGTTTTATTTATACAGAAGTGTTAAGAACATGTACAAACAGATATTTCGTTGTATTTTTCGTCAAGGTGGGTATATTTAGTGTAGCTATAATGGATAATAGAATAGAGCTCGTCGCCATATAACTACAGCCATCATCATCATCATCAGTCTGCATAGAGATTCAGACATCTGCATTCTCCTCACGCCCTGGAATATCAACCATACTACACAGCAATGGCAGGAGATCTTTGGTGGGCTGTTTCATGTCAGCACTTAGTAGACGCCGCATGGTGCAGTGCAGTTTAGAACCATGGAGTACTACATATCGCTGAGCCGTGTCACATCTGCTCCATTCTGTTGTCGTGAGATAAGTGTTTCATGTTAAATCATTATAAGAAAATATTCTAACTTGCTGTCACCCTGAAACACTGATTTGGTTTTAAACTGAATACTTTCCTAAAATTTAAATGCTGTATACAGATTTAATTATGCTCCAACATGGTGACAGTTCCAACATGGTGACAGTGGTGGAGGTGTGAAAACATTCAGAATGCTAGGTTAAGCCTTCTGCGGTTTAAGAAATTTATTTAACAGTTTATATAAGGAGACAGTGCAGTAATGTACCATTATCTTATGTCAAACAACAACTTCGTCTGTGTATATAAGGCATTTTATGTTTAAAGTCTTTTAATCTAACATTATGTACCTTCCATGTAGTCATTACTCGATTTAATAGCATTAAGGTGTGGGCAATCACATTTTACAATACTTAGCACGTTTTATCAGCTTAACTCTTATAGAGAGTGTTGACATTCTGACACTTGCGTTTATATCACCTTGAACGGAAATGTTACCGCACTTAAATTAAAAATATGTACTCAACAGTGTAACAACGACAACATGATTTCTAATGAACAATAAAGTAGTACAGGTTGAACATCAGTAAAAAGTCTCTGCCAGACCTGCTTGCCGCCGGGATAAAATTGCCCCTAGCGTATAAACCGTCTTTTGGTTGACCGAGCCGTTCACATGTGTCTGTGCAAGTGTAAATTCTTTACTTATCTAAAACGATATGTTACCGGCAATACCCGAGTACACAGCCTTATTCACTGCGCACTAGGGCATACCCTAGTTGGCCAGCATTGTAGGCTACCGGTAAAGGTTTTATTTCCACATGTCACTTCAGCTATGAGATGGCTGTTTGAACTAATCTGTTGTTATAGATGGCGAATGGAATGGAGATAGAATTTGTGAACTAGACTAGTAGAAAACCTTGAACTTGAGAACAACTTGAACCAGTTCGAATGAATATTTTAACATATCTGTAAGTTACAACCCCAATGCCTTCATGTTTATATGTAGGTGGAATACTGTTTCTAGGAAGGTCACGTGTTTAGCCATATCGTCTGTTTTCTTGGTAGTGGAGGCCGCCGCTTAAAAATTCACCTTCAAGTGAATTACTTATCATTCGTTTAGCCAGATTTGAAAGACTGTAATATCTGTAATTATGCCCGTTTTCTTTACGCCGGGTTAAAATTGTACCTAGCCTATAAACCGTCTTTTGGTTGACCGAGCCGTTCACATGTGTCTGTGCGGGTGTAAATTTTTTGCTTATCTAGAACGATATTATGTTACCGGCAATACAGGAGAACACAGTCTTATTCACTTCGCACGGAATTCATTGAATAACAGGCCCTAGTTGGCTAGCATTGTAGGCTACCGGTAAGGGTTTTCCGCTTGACTGCCTATTTACCTGTAGCAGGTGTATATTTAACATTTGCGAGATAAATTCAAGAACCTGCATGAAGAATACAATAAGACAAGGCCTATTCAATCTACCATGCCTCAAACATTATCGGTATATCATCTTGCATCTCTGGGCGTAATCCTTATATCTCGCGCCGTACACTACGCTCCGGGACGCTCTTTCTGGTCTAATTCTAACGTGCCTAGTCTGAGAGACTGCGGTAGAGTGGGGTTGTAGCAAACCCCATGTCCGGGTTAACAAGAAAAGCAGGGACCCAGTCACCGCAAAGTTTGTTTATATGAGATTTCCGCCTAGAAATGAGATGGTGTTTTTGATATAATTAACTAATTAGATTAATGAGATTAATTAACTAATTTATAAAACGGAAATGACGCACGCAGGCAGTGCAACAACAACACAATACTAATGTCAGTATACACTGTCTGGCGATGAAGCAGAGGTCTGCTGTAGCTATATGCCAAAATATATACAGCCTACATCCATCATATCAAAGAAATTTCAGCAACTTTGTCCATCACTCGGACACGATGAAGGCTCCGTAGCTAACCTAGCCTAGGCTGGATACTGTTTATTGGTAGTGTTTTTGTTGCCCTTTCTAAGGTCCGTCGCAATGTAGCACTGTAAGAGAGACGAGACAAATTATTAAGATGGCATAGAACTTTTAATGAAAGATGGCGGACAACCAGTCGCAATACAACGTATACAATGATATCACATTATA
Source organism: Liolophura sinensis (assembly GCF_032854445.1). Taxonomy (NCBI): domain Eukaryota; kingdom Metazoa; phylum Mollusca; class Polyplacophora; order Chitonida; family Chitonidae; genus Liolophura; species Liolophura sinensis. Next base: position 12,121,122 of record NC_088307.1, read on the forward strand.
ATTCCGCATATTTCCCCCTGAATTAGAATGTCATTGAGAGTTGTCTCCGCTGAATCGCTACAGTCACTAGTGGCTTTATGTACACACGTTCGAACACTGACTTAATTTTTTTTTTTTTTTTGATTGGTGTTTTACGCCGTACTCAAGAATATTTCACTTATACGACGGCGGCCAGCATTATGGTGGGTGGAAACCGGGCACAGCCCGGGGGAAACCCACGACCATCCACAGGTTGCTGGAAGACCTTCCCACGTACGGCCGGAGAGGAAGGCAGCATGAGCTGGTCTTGAACTCACAGCGACCGCATTGGTGAGAGGCTTGGGGGTCATTACGCTGCACTAGCGAGCTAACCGACTGAGCCACGGAGGCCCCCTGACTTAATTAAGTTACTTTGTTACTCACGTAACTGCACTGAGCTCTTAGGGTTACTTGTGAATACAAATGCATCAAAAACTATGAAATCTGCTATACTGGTACCATTATATCTCAGACTAATTCTAGCAAGGATTTAACGCTCTTGGGCTTGTAACAGCAACAACACCTTGCTAAACAGTATGCGAACATGCACTTTTAGATTTATGAACTATTTTTCCAAAAATATCTTCAAAGCTATCCTCATTATATCAGATTTTTATAGATCAGCTAGGAACTACAACACAAGAAGAACTAAATGGCGTATTACCGAGGGCAGATGGTCTCTGAATCTTACCTGTAACATAGACGAGACGAGACAAATTATTTAGATAGAACTTTTAATTGAAGATGGCGGACAACCAGCCTCATCCTCCCGATCAACCAATCAGAACGATCGTTTCACGCAGTGTCAACGCACATGTTGGGGGTTCCCCTCCTGTGTAACACTTAAGAGTTATGTCCCTTAGAACAACATTGCTGATTACCTACGATCGCTACATTTTATTTATTTACTTATTTATTTGATTTGTGTTTTTTGCCCTACTCAAGAATATTTTACTTATACCACGGCGGCCAGCATTATGGTGGGAGGAAAGCGGGCAAAGCCCGTAGGAAACCCACAACCATCCCCAGGTTGCTGGGAGACCGTCCTACATACGGCTGGAGAGGAAGCCAGCAAGAGCTGGACTTGAACTCACAGCGGCTACATTTTAACTGCCGTATTTTAGCCAGCGATCATTGTCCATTTTCATCAGAGTTTTACGACACAATTACGTAGAATATACTTGGATGGACATCATTTAACTCGTTGTTTGTTTACATTTATACAAAACCTTAAAGAATATTGCACAGCGAGGCCATATTCCATTACCTTCCAGAGACCTGACCTGAACGAGTTGTGCATTTAGTCCAACACTCCAGTGGATTCGTTGTTCATCTTAATAACTGAGGTGACAAAATTATTATTAAGAGTGTTCGAAATTTGTACTTGAACTGGATTCTTACAAATTTGGCACATGCGTTCGAATAGAAAAGGCCCGGGCCTATGCGCTCGACCTGCTCAGCTCAGATAGGTAAACACTACATCACATTCATCAAGTTATATTCGCCTGTTAGAAGTACAAAATTGGATGCCGAATCCGTTCTCAACACCGCCTTTTATGGATCTGTATTTTCCAAATATTAAAGAATAACAACGATAATATAGTATTTTATTCAGGCAATCAGATAATAGTTTACGCCAAATATATTGCCAGCCGACATAAAATACACACTATACCAATAAAAAACAACCAAATAGGGAATTAATAAGAGCAGTAAATAAATGTACCATCAGAACAAGGAGATTTATTCATCATTAGTATATAGTCATGCATGTATCACATATTCGTTAGTTCATTGGCCTGATCGTCGTTTCCTTCACACAGAATCAAGACATGAGATCAGTAGGGGTCCATCTAGATGAAATTTTTCCTCGAACAAAATATAGGCCTAATATAGATTTAGAAGCAGATGCCTTCGTTTATTAAAACGTATGTTATAGCGTAGTTGATTTAAATTAATTTTCCCTACTTCAAATGACACGTTACACGGGTCGAGTGTGGTTTGAACGTAACAAACAACGAGTTAAATAAGACCGTCAGATATCATACATGTATGATTTGTACGAGTTGGCAGTATTCCGTAGAAATAACAATTACTCAAATTACGAATTGCGTAAAAACATCTGTGTTTTCAGCTAGTATGTTAAACAACACCACACGGAGTTTTCCGCCAGCAAAACTATCAAAGTGTGAAGAGTAATCAACTAGATACAGCCTTGAAAATGGTATGGTTCTCCAAAGAACCTTTTCGTGAAAATAACACAGTTCATCAGTGCAAAGGTTCGTAGTCGTAGCTAAAGGTTCTTCAGAATGAATGAGTCTCACTTGGTCATGTGACTTTACAAGATCGTGCGCCTACGATCACCATTTTACTCTTTTATTACATTTTAAGCAATGACACTCCCGAGGCGGTTTCCTTGCTAGCTCACCCTGACAAGTTATTGCAGTATCCTGCGCAACGTGTCCGCATTGTGACACAGGCAGCCCGTTCTCAGTTCCCTGCTCATAGGTGTGTGGGCTTAAATGCATCAGTTTAACACTTAAACTAATCACAAAATCCAATTTATTACATCGATATGTGCCTATCCACTATAAGAAACCAAAATGACAATCGAGACCCAAATAGGCTTTTGACGTGATAGCCAATTATCACGTGACTCTTTCTGCGTGGATTGTCCGTCATTACCATATACCCAAGGCTAAACTTCATCTTCTCGGCTTTCAAAACTTTAGTATATATAATGACAGACTTTATCATCACTTTGAGTATATGTTACCGGTATGCCTAATCTTTTCTGTGCCAAAGGCTTTATTTATTTAATTTATTTGGTGTTTTTACGCCGTACTCAAGAATATTTCACTTATTCGACGGGGGCCAGCATTATAGTGGGAGGAAACCAGGCAGTGCCCATGGGAAACCCACGACTATCGGCAGGTTGATGGAAGACCTTCCCACGAACGGCTGTGCTAAAGAACAATATGCAGTTATTGCCTACAAGAGCGAACCTTGAGTACAGTGGTGAAATTTGCTTCTGTGAAGACATCCTGGACAGTGTTTGATATACCAGAAACATGGTGACTGGATTGTGTGTGTCTGTAGGTAACATCTTACAGCTTGTTGGTTCACAAAAGTTGCAGAGTATGGCACCTCGTCTGGTGTTTAGCTTTAATAGCCAAACTCCGTTTTGGATTTCAAGACCTTGTTCAAATTTATCACAGTGATATTAAAGTATTAAAGGTTAAACTGTAATGGACCATTCCTCTGAATTTGCCCACGATCCATCGTCAGGTAAAACCTGTGAGTGACGTTTATGAGTAATCCTTTGTGGGCTCACCTTACAAGTGACTGATGCGACGAACTGTTCGATGATTGTCTAAACTGAATTGGTTACAACAACGTATACATACACTAAAAAACAAAAATTTCGCACCATTTTTTCACAGTGTGTATACAACCACATGATGCACTTATGTGTTGTGAAAAAGCCTGCGATATGAGGGATACACCTATATTTGGCAAATAACTACAGCACACATCTGCCTCATCGCCACACATTGTGTATGTTGATATAGAATTGTGTTGTTGTTGCACTGCCTGCATGCAACAAGTGCGTCACTTCCGTTTCATCAATTAGTTAATTAATCTCTTATATTAAATATGATTTAAGTGTGCCCAGATCTTGTCTTCATGAAACAAGGTCTAGAAACCATGCCAAAAATAGTTGGTTTACCCTGTAAGGCGCTACAATACACGCTACCGACTTTAACAACATCAGACTTGGTGCCGGCAGTGGCACCGCTGATCGCCTCCAGTGGCATAGTGATTGTATTTGAGGTTAAAGTAAGTTTTCCCCGTTTTTCCGCATGAAAAATTCCCTACTGCGCATATTTGGTTGTAAGAGGTCGATTGAGAGTCTTCATACTTTTAGTGTAGAGTGAACAAGTCAAAATCAAGGAATAAAATAATAGAACGAAGTGACAATTATAAATTTGTGCACAGTTTCGCGTTCAAATACAGCCTTGCAATACCACTGGCTCCAGTACTACAGGTAATCGATGCTACGTATTCATCGATGTCACGAGAAATTGAGAAACTGAGAAATTCGGACCATTCCCACAGTGGCATATATTTTGCATGTTTGAAACCTAATTGAAGTCATCCAAAAATTGTGTTTAAAATTTTTCTTCTAATTTATAAGCAAAATAAAAACTTTTTCAGGCAACTTTTTCAAGTTAAGATTTAGAGTATTACCTTGAAATTACGTTATCACGTTCTGATTTGAAATCCTGCTGCTTCCGGTGTAATAGAAAATGGTCTTTGAAGATTTGCTGCAAGAATTATCCCAAAAAACAAACCGGAAACGGTGTAATATTACCTCCAAAAGCCTCCTACAACGATGAAAATTTAACCGGTCATATAATTTACTAAAGAAGCCATGTAAACAAAACGATCAAACCACAAGGAGATCTTTACTACACCTGCAGATATTTTCTATCCAACTGATTGCAGCGACATAGCTTTCATTTGCACATAGTTTCATTGTCGAAAAGATACATTGATTATTATCCTTCTTTAAAATCCAGAGTTTGATTTCTAGAGATATTACATTACTCTTGAGATGACAGTGCAAGCCGTAAGCGTGTTGTATGGTACAATGACTAGAAATGTCTGTGATGACGTTCATCCTGTAGAATAAGATCGCAACGTTGGATATATGAACAGTTGTAATCAAAGCACAACTGAGATACATTTTTGATTATGGAAAACTTTTATACTAGCATGGCTCTCGATCTGAATGCTGATTTAATACATTCACCTAAAACATTCCTTGCGACTTTCCGTCATCATTGAAAACTGTTAAGTTCTTCTCTTTACATAAACCTGTCCTTTGCATGAACATGTCCATTGCGTGAACCTGACCTGTCCATGAACCTGTCCTTTGCATGAACCCCTCCTTTGCTTAAACCGTCTCTGACTGGCTGACAAATCAGACAGGCTTTCCCGCAGCCTTGTTTAAGCTTGAATAAATGTGCCACGTCAAAAAGTCAGCTTAAGATAGGTAAAGTCGTGCTTCTCACAACAGTTTAAATTGTTAACGATTAACAATTAAATTCATTATTAAGGCGGAAACAGCGAGAGCTCGATTTGATCATGCGACAGATTGGATGAAAGACTGCTGGATACACGGAACAGCTCATATGAGCACGGAGAAGCGCCTTTTGAGAATCTAAAAGCATTAATTACCTGAATAATCTGACTGTTAATCGTCCTTGCTGGTTTAGAGGGTTTCAGAATGAGCCCATCCTCCTTACAACATCTGTTGAATATAAAAACGTAAAATTTTACATTTTGTCATGAAAGTCCGAACATTGTAAAAAGGTCGAGTTTACCCCTGTAATGGAGGTACTCGTTGGTACATCCGATACAACCAAGCAGTGAAGGATTATTAAGGTCTTGGGCTCGAGCCAGCTCTCCCTGCTTCTCCAGAGCTATTAAGTCAACAGGCCAGTCAGATAACTACTAAAGGTGGATGGTTTATTTCTCCTCTCTTGGACGGCCGCGATAGCACAGATGGTAGAGCGTCCGCATCGGGAGGCGGTAAGACCTTAAAATAGAGCTTGCTTGATATTCATCATAAAAGGGATGGTACAACGACTGGTTGACACGTATCAGTATAATGGCTCGGGCAGGGCGACTCACTTGCCTTCGGTAATTCGTCTCAGTGAAGCAGCACTGAAAAAAGGAGCGGTGGAAAACCGTCCTGTAACAAGGAGGCACATTACATATACTCCTTCGTCGTCACATGACTGGAAAATTGTTAAGTACGACGTTAAAGCCCAAGCAGCCACTCACTCTCTGCGGTTGCCATAAACCTGACTATCTAACCAATGAACAGATAAGGGAACAGGCACCTACCATGTGTTTATATCCCAGAGAAATAAAACTAATTAATATGACACAGAAATAGAACTAATTAAATCAGTTGCCAAATTAAAGAGCTGAATATCCTGAGATCAGTGACAAACATCAAATGTAGAAATGTTTTGAAAAAACAATTTGGTAGTTTTGAAATAAAAATTGAGCATTTTTTTTAAATAAAACTACTAACTTCTTTTGACAAAGTAGTTATCAACTGTTTTTATTTTTTCACTATTTTCCGGTGTACATGGTGCGATAAAATTATGTTTTGCAGGTAGCATTAGTTTATGTCATTTACCTTGTGTTGATGGACGTGGGCCCCGCTGCTCAGTTTTTTTTTTAAAAATGATGATTGAAAATTGAGAAAATTGCCCATTTGAAATACATGGGTCTTTTTCTTAAATATCCAAAATTGGTCATGTTTGAGTTCCATTAACTCACATTTCCGCACAACTAGCGATCTATTTTTTAGAAAAATAAAATCAGGGAAATACTTAGCCGAATGTGTACCTGTGGCAACTTAGGGCCCCATAAGCGATCTTTTAACAAAGTTTGATTTTTTGTAAACACTACGTTCCCATATTTCTGGAAAAGCAGTGCTGGTCGAAATAGGTGCGCATGCGTAGACCCCACTGATTTTAAAAATATACCTCACTGAAAAGGATTACCTGCTGTGAATACAAGCCCCTGCTGAACGTTTTCTAGCTTCTTGCTAATGTTTGTCTACGTAACCCGTGAACCACTGCTTATGGATACATTTGCAAGGTCGGCATTCTATAGTGTACCATCGTGGCAAGGGTTAATAAACTTTGGTGCATTAAAATGGAATATGGGCAAATAAAACTCCCATCGTGCAGAAATGTCGTTGTTTAAACCCCCACTGTTATAATATATATGTATTTTTATACATATGTTGACAGCATGTTGTTTTATGATTATTTAAAAAATGGTGAAAATCTAACAAACAGAAATTCGATTTAGCGACATGAAGTTGAGTTTTCTCCGTACGAGTAACTGTATCGGACCACGGGCCTGTCTTTGATCCAGATTTTATACAGACTTTCCGGGTGAAATTGTTCAAGGCCAAAATACCTACTCCAATTTGTCGTCTGAAATACAAAAAATCAAACAGGTAAAAGGGCTGGGTCAGACAGTTAATGGGCTGGTTCAGACGGGTAAAAGGATTGGGTCAGACGGGTAAAAGGATTTGGTCAGACAGTTAATGGGCTGGTTCAGACGGGTAAAAGGATTGGGCCAGACGGTTAATGGAGTCGTTCAGACGGGTACAAGGACTGGGTCAGGCGGTTAATGGACTGGTTCAGACGGGTTATAGGACTGGTGAGGCGGTTAATGGAGTCGTTCAGACGGGTAAGAGGGCTGGGTCAGACGTTAATGCACTGGCCGAGAAGGTTAAAGCGCTGTTTCAGAAGGGATAAAGCACGACATCAGACGGTCAAGGCGGTTGGTCAGCCGGTAAAGTTCTAGCTCTGGCTCAGAAGTTTAAAGCGCTGCTTCAGACGTTGTATGCACCACATCAGATGGTCAAAGCGGTAGGCCAGCCCGTAAAGTTCTAGAACTGGTTCAGAGGGGATAAAGCACCACATCAGATGGTCAAAGCGGTTGGTCAGCCCGTAAAGTTCTAGAACTGGCTCAGACGGTTAAAGCGCTGCTTCAGGCGGATTAAAGCACCACAGCAGACAGTCAAGGTGGTTGGCCAGCCCATAAAGTTCTAGCTCTGGCTGAGACGGTTAACGCTTTGCTTCAGACGGGATATAGCACCACATCAGACGGTCAAGGCGGTTGGCCAGCCAGTAAAGTTCTAGCTCTGGCTCAGACGATTAAAGCATTAGCTCAGACGGTTGAAGCACTGGCTCAAACACTGGCCCAGACGGTTTATAGGCTTTAAAAATGCTGATCAGACGGTTAGGGAGCACAGCTGCATTTGTTTTTAGCAGTAACTTCATGTTTTATGTGGCTGATGCACGGTAGTGTGTAACACTTTCTGTTTTATGTGGCTGATGCACGGTACTGTGTAACTGAAAACCGTACTGTAAAGTACCGTGATGTATGTTTTTGACGTCGAAAAAGGCTACAATCATGATACCATCGTGAGGCGACCCGACAGAATTATGTTGAAGCCAATTAATAAAAGGTGTAAAGTGTTTTATTAATCTCTTTTAGCCTGGTTTGCCAGACGTGCTTGAGATTAATTTATTTGATTGGTGTTTTACACTGTATTCAAGAATATTTTGTCAACACGACTTCGGAAAGCATTATGTTTGGAGAGAACCGGACTCAAGAAACCCACGACCATCCGCAGAGCGTTGACAGCCGGCATTAGCTGGACTTGAGTATTATGATGGGAGGAAACCGTGCAGAGCACGGTGGAAACACCCGATCCTCAGCACGTTGCTGTTAGGCCTTTCCACGTACTACAGATTTGAAGTAGGCTCCATCATTACAGTGGGAGGAAAAGAAACTTAAACAAAGATGAAAGACTAAAGGTCAAGTAATCTATTCAGCTGTAGTTATCTGGGTTCAGTATGGAGGACGGCAGCTAATCAAGCATTGGGAGATATGATCACCTCGGCTTACGGGACAGATCGACCTATTTAGTGAACAAACGTATGTTTTGTTTTTTTGGCCATTTAGATAGTGCAACATGTTGCGCTTATTACCGCCTATGTTGGCATTCGTGACTGCATTTACATTCACACGAGTTGATGCAGATGGTATGTTGTTGATCGGTTTAATTCTTACTTGTGGATTGAAATGGTGTTTTACGCCGTACTCGAGCACATTTCACTTATACAGCGGCGGCAATATGATGGGAGGACACCAGGCAGAACCCGGGGGAAACCCACGACTATCCGCAGGTTGCTGGCAGACCATCCATTGCATGTATGACTGGAGCATGGGATGGACTTGAACTCACAGCGACCGCATTGGTGAGTGGCTCCAGGATATTTGCGCTGCTCATGTTAACTCATAGGGTAAGTATCAGGAAATGTTTTCTTGCAAATATGACGACCTGATCAAATAGAACTTCAGTCAGTGCTGCGTTCCCCTAGACAAGTGCGTTGGATGTGTTGAAGACACCATCGCCCGCGCAGTACAGCCTTCTGGCGTGTTTAGACTGTGAAAGCACAACTTCCAGGCTTTTTACCAACACGGTCGCTTGTTCGAATCAAGCTCTCGCTAATTTGGCTGCAGTTTTCAGTCAGGAGGTTTCTCAGCCAACTTAGGCTACGGTATTTGATAGCTTTTCTTTCCACGGTAACTGGTGTTCAAACTTTTGATCCAAAACGGACTCCGGTACAGACGGAAGGAAAGAACAGCTCACATTCGCTGGTCGATTGATTAAGCCTATTTTAAGCATTCTCTTCTGCTTAACTTTGCTCACAGATTTCAGCGTTGAGATACATAAAGACGGCTACTACATCGTTAACGTCGGGGGCCAACCATGGTTAAATAGAGCTTCTACCTTCTTCATAACTGATGGGCGACCTTTTTCTACATTTGACGATACCCTCTCCCTGACACAGACCACCCAGGAGACGGGCCTCGACAATCTCGGTAAATGGAACTCGACAAACTTCCATTACCAGGCTGGATCAGCACAAATTATCGCTAGTGTCCGTCAGTACGTCGATCCGCCCAGACCTATGGCAGTGTTTTCCCAGGTAACCTTAAAAATGAATATATTGAACAGTGGAAAAATTGAATTCCGTCGCCGGCTATTTGGTGTTCCCAAATCTCGCGTTCTGTCGTTGCCAAAATTGACATCTCAGTTGAGCAGCATGCTAAATACATGTGGATATTGAAGATACCTAGACACCAGAGGCCGTTTCTACCAAATGTGTATTAGACTCAAGTAAAAATATTTAAATTTATATTTAAATTCTAATTTCTAAAGCTCGGTGTCAAAATTAAAAACACGAAAGAAAGTAATGTTAATATAAAAGTAACCTAATGTGGAGCCCATTTTACTGAGCTACGGTAAAGTTACATAAAATGCCTTTTCTGACATATTCACTGCATATGTTCCCATGAACCTTAGGTCCGGGCACTGATTCACAAAGCAATCGCAATTAGTCCAGTCTAACTGTACAATAGGGACATAAGTATATATCGTGTGGCGCCATGGTTACTACCTTTACCTTTGTCTACGATAAGACAACTATCATGGCAATTACATAATGTAAGTATTTATCGCCTGATGTCATGGTAACTATATTCATCTTAACCTATAATAAAATAACTACCGTGGTAACACACATGTAAGTATTTATCTATCATGTGAAGTCCTTGAATTGGTTGTTACATTCAACCTAGTCCACCAACTACAACAAGGTGGAAACATACGTATCTACATGTCTTATGTGATGTCACGTTACAATAAACTTACTGCCATGCCAACAGAAATATCTGTCATGTGTTGCCTTGAATGGGTTGCTACATTCATCTAAGTTTAATAAGCACCACACGGTGGCACCGTTTGTATCTACATGTATATGTGATGTCACGTTACAATAGAAATATCTGTCATGTGTTGCCTTGAATGGGTTGCTACATTCATCTAAGTTTAATGAGCAACACACGGTGGCAACGTTTGTATCTACATGTATATATGATGTCACGCTACAATAAACCTACTGCCATGCCAACAGAAATATCTGCCATGTGTTGCCTTGAATGGGTTGCTACATTCATCTAAGTTTAATAAGCACCACACGGTGGCAACGTATGTATCTACATGTACCATGTGATATCACGTTACAAAACCACAACATAGGTATCTAACATTTGACGGCACGGTACGATAAACTAAATTTCGTGGCTACTAAAGTATCTACATCTGTATACACACAGCTGAAAAATAAGATGTTTATCAGCTGGAATTATTTCTAAGATCGTAAATTATCTTACTTGAAGCGTTACGTCAATGGAGCCAATATGACGGAGGCACTCAACGATAATTCTGTCATCGGGGGATTCCCCAGCTTCAAGCTTGAAGGCATGCCGGGAAATCTTGGCTACCTGTCGTATGGGGGTGAAATGTTTGGAGACGAAAACAAAAGAATGGGGTCGTGAGTTTGGAGATTTGCAGTTCTTCGATAGTCATTCTTACACACAAATGTGAATATAGTACATCCAGTGAATAGCTTAGAATAATAAGTAAGCAAGACAATTCCGAAGAAGGACATTTTGAAGATCTAAATATTTCTACTGCAATTAAGTCATCCTCGGAATAAAGGTGCCGAGTAAGGGTTCGTGAAACCTTCATTATCATCCGGAATCAGAACGTGCCTCACCTTTTTCACATCTTTCCTGAGGATGACCTAATTGAAGTTGAAATATTGAGATAGTCATGTTAATTTTTCTTAAAGCAAAGTTACTTTGCTTATTTATTAATATACATGTATTCTATAAACTAAAAAAAATATTTGCTAAAATATGCCCCAGCTAAATTTTGCGTTTCACTCTGTAAATATAAATTGTTTAATGCATTGTGTATTACATCCTTTAGTGATTTTCGAAATATGCGACACTTAATTTTCTTTCCTTTCTCAGTTTTCAAACGTAAATGTATGTGTATCATTGTAATGTAAATAGACGGTAATAGACGAGTCAGTCATATAATGTTTGCATATGCATTTTGAATGCAAAATATTAAGCATTTAAAATCGTTTGTTTTAGATGGAATCTTCTCACAAAGGACATCCAAGACGGACTTGCTGGCGGTCCACTCTCCGTCTTTGATCAAAGAGGAAACGCCGTCGTAATTTCACCTTTCAACCAATTTATGGCAGCGTCTGTTTGGCACGAAGGAATAGTAGGTGGCGCTGTTCACTGGGGCATCATGGGAGGTATTAACTCTGTTCCGGCTGGATTTGTGTACGAGACAATAATCTTCTTCAGCGACCAAGGCATAAATAAGGTATACTCAATAACTTTCTAGAGTAAGAGAGGAAAAACATAGAAAACTAGTGAACACTAGCAAACATTACTACGACTAACACTGTTACAACAACCAATAGTAATGCTTTATTTCAACCCCCCGAAAAAACATCCATGTTAGTATGAGACATTATTCGAGGTTTGTGATTATGCCGCCCAAAAATAAATAACGAGTTAGTAATTGCATACAGGCTGAAACTCTTAGTCCAGAAGACAAACACACATCTGAGTTGTATACATACACAGTGAAATATGTGTTATCCTATAATCTTTACACTACAACAAAACCTAACCTACACATAAATGAATAGCTGGGCCCAGTTTCACAAAGATGCCGTACATGTATGATAATCGCGCGCATAGGACAAGGGTATCTGTGACGCACAGTTATCCTACGACGAATGTACTTTGTGTAATTGAGCCCTGATCTGTTAGGAATGAATCTGACAACCTTAAACAATCGCACATCAAAAGAAGCAAGATAAACTAAAAATCCTGTAATCCAGGAATATTTGTGCCCAACTTTTGTCTGAGAAGATTACAGACAATGGGTCAAAATTCTGGGGTGTTCGAATGGGTTGGGCTCAATACTCAAAACAGAACTAAAATCTACTAGCTATCTCAGGGGGATTGGTTTATTATAACTGGACTATGACTAATAATTTAAAAACGACACCAATTCCAACGTAAATAAACAGATGAACAAAATCAAAGACTTCTTTCATTGCTGTAACCTCATGAGGAAGTGTGTGATAACGTGCAGGCAATGTGTACAGTTAATGTGTACCGTATATTAGAAGTTTACATAACAAAAGCTGTGCCTGGCTTCAAATGTGTTTTGCTTAAACATCCGAGTTATAGGCAAACAACTACCGACGTCATCAATTCACTGAAGCAAACAGGAACTTTAGCACCGTCGTATAAATGAGCAAAATAAACATTCTTCCATCTTTAAAGTGTATTTTCAAAAATTTCTAAATTTCAGAAAATTTCAGGCATTCGTAGCACAGGGATATGAGTACATTTCATTATTTTGTTTATTTCCCTGCTTGGTGTTTTTACGCCGTACTCAAGAATATTTCGCTTAAAAGACGGCGGCCAGCATTACGGTGGGAGGGAACGAGACAAAGCCCGGGGAAAAGCCCAAGATCATCCGACAGACCTTCCCACTTACGGCCGGAGAGAAAGTCAGCCTGAGCTGGACTTGAACTCACCGCGACCCCATTAGCTAGAGCTGGTGTCACACTGTGCGGGCATTGCGCCACACTGGTGTGCTTAATCGGCCAGGATGTCCCTTGGGTAAATGCGAATGAGTAAATGCGAAATGTGTTTTACACGTCTTTTTTTAGGCATTCGAAGGATGGGGGGAAGTGCTGAAGACACAGTACAATAAGGAGGGAGTATATCGCCATTCCGATCTGACTCTGAACTACATGGGATACTGGACGGACGGAGGTAAATGCCTTCATTGCAATAAGATACAACGTACAGGCATATCTGCAACACGCGAATGTAATATTTAATAGAACCGGAGAGGAAGCAAGCAAGAGCTGGACTTGCACTCACAGCGACTGGATTGTTGACGAGCTCCTGACAATAGGTAATATGAAGAGTAAAACTAGGCAGCCAAGTCGTTGTGATAGTTGACAAATGGTCACACGCAACTCCTCTTTTTAAGGTAACCCGACCCTGGATGGAGCCTTGATCTACCGCTCGAGCTATCGAGTTTTGTGCAATCTCATTTAACATACGATTACTTGAAAACAGAAGGCCTATGTTCCTGAACTGATGTTTAATCAATAATCTTTTATAAATGATGTAATCTTCTCTGAATCCTCAGGTGCATACTATTATTACAACACAGAAAAAAACAAAACGTACGAGGAGACCATACTTGACGTGAAAACCTACACGGACAGTCTCAACCTCCCCTTCAGGTAAGGTAACAGTGCGTTAACTCGTACATTTTGTGGGAGATGTGTCAAACGGTTAACTATACATCAGCACAATGATATTCCTTATTATTTTTGTAGTAAATTTGTCAACTTCAACCTTCAAACTATAAATATATCCTCTAACTTTCGCACGGTATCGTATCACACGCAGCTTGCTCTCTTCTGTACAACATATCAAAAATTAACTCAGAATGATTAGGATTTTTTGAGCGGTTATTGCTGAAACTGAAGACATATCAGTCTGTCACCTTGGTAACCTCCAGGGAAGTGGGTAGTAACACTGGGCAAAAAGTTTTCAGTTCGATTCAAAATTCGGATATAATTTAATTACGTGCTAAATAGCAGTGCAGAAATTCATTGTGTTTCAACAATCTACAACAATCAACAATGGCTGTGGCACTGTGTGACAGTATTATCCAATCAGTGCCCCAGAATTCTTTACGTCGGAGATGTCCGAAAACATACGTAAACGGACATGGCCAATGGTAAATATGGCCAAGGCGTTATTTATTTACTTGATTGAAGTTTACGCCGTACGGAAGAACATTTCATGGGACGGTGGTCAACATTATAGTGGGAGGAAAACGAAGGAAATCTGCAGGTTGGTATCATACATTAATCACCACGCGCGTCCGTAAGGAAGTCGGCATGAGCTGGACTTGAACTCACAACGATCACATTAGTGAAATGCTCCAAGGTCATTGTGCTAAGTTAGTGTACTAACCACTATGACATAGTTACATTCATCTCTTAACATTTGCGTTCGTGAATCTTTTACAGGGAAGAGACGAAGTAGGCATCGCTAAGCAGATCACTTAAACTTTTTTTTTTTTTTTTTTTATTTTGATTGGTGTTTTACGCCGTACTCAAGAATATTTCACTTATACGACGGCGGCCAGCATTATGGTGGGTGGAAACCGGGCAGAACCCGGGGGAAACCCACGACCATCCGCAGGTTGTTGCCAGACCTTGCCATGTATGGCCGGCGAGGAAGCCAGCATGAGCATGAGACTTGAACCCACAGCGACCGCATTGGTGAGAGACTCCTGGGTCATTACACTGTGCTAGCGCGCTAACCAACTGAGCCACGGAGGTCCCCGTCTTAAACTTTTCTCCCACCATAATGCTGGCCGCCGTCGTATAAGTAAAATATTCTTGAGTTACGGCGTAAAACATCAATCAAATAAATAAATAAATATTATGATAAACACATTATTATAAACACATTATTATTTAAGAAAAACGTGTTTGTTGACATGGTTAAGTAAAGCATTAACAACGTTTATGAGGAGTGCTGGGCCAGTTGTATTTGTACCCAGAATATTGATCAAGCAGTTTTGTCCCATGCCTTAGGTATGTTCAGTACGACTCCTGGTGGTACTACAAGGGTCCGGCCGGTGGAGATATACTGTGGGAACCCATGGCTGACGTTTTTCCGCACGGATTACAGTAAGCTACTTTAGCATGTCAAACTCTTCCGGTACTGTTTAAGCAGTTTTGCACATTGTGATAGATGTGAATCGATCTGTGTATCGATCAAGTCACCTTGTGTGCATAAAACTTGAAATGCACAAATACTCTCTAAAACTGCTGTGAACGAATGGCTCACGGTCTTGTGGCATGTATGCACATACATATCATATTGTATATAAATTTTGTGCGGCGTATATTTGCATGCATATTACGTTTTACCTCTGAATCATGAAATTTATAGTCACAGTGACTGCACTGCAATGCTGGTCGTTCAGAGAAAGTTTTTCAGAGAAAAGATCGTCTTAGGTCAGAGACGAGGAAGCCATCTAGGAAATAGACAACAAATGGACAAACGAATGTACTGGCAAATGATTGGTTAAAAATGACGTCGAACGGCCACATACAATGGAGATGGTTGTATATAACAAGTAGTGTTCTAGTTTATGACGTTGTGGCGCGCGGTATACAGCGTGTGGTGCGGCGTGGTTACAAGTATATAAATTGCGTTCCAAACGTACACATCTCATTGTAGATGTGCGAACCCGAGCGCTGTAAGTACATTTTGCTTTACCTAATGCCAAAACCACATGCCAGACCGATAACGTTTCCTAAGTTCACACACACACAAAAAAACTGTTATTGTAAACATGTGAAATGTTTAGGCCTATATAATAATATGGTGGATATTTTCAGCAAACATAGATACTCTAGTAAACATTATATTACATGTTATTAAGTGCAAAAGTGCTTACTATAGTAAACACGTGATATGTTTACACTGTAGATGTCGCATGTTTATTACGTAAAAGAACACTTATTTTTAGTATGTATGGTTTTAAAAAAGATTACAGTAGTTTAATTGTGGTCTTTTATGACATTATAGATTACAGACTTTATGCCAGTACCATAACAAATTTACTTCAGCGTTGTTAATAGGCCGACTTGTTTACATGTGCGGATGATCGTGGTTTGCCCTTGGGCTCTGGCCGGTTTCCTCCCATCATAATGCTGATAGCCGTCGTATAAATGAAATATTCTTGAGTATGGCGAAAAACACCAATCAAATAAATAAATAAATATTTAGCTGTCAAAAACATTCATTTTCTGGGTTTGGATGAAACCAATGTATTTGTGACGTAGTTGTCAGATCTACAATCGTTGTGAAAGATTGTGAACGAAACGGCACCCTTGGCTAGTAGGTATAACACACTGCCTAACATTGGATAGAGGTATAATACATTCGCATGAGACATATTCTGTGTCTTTCCAACATCACTGAAAACTGTTGACTACTTCTCTTTACATGATTCCGGTATAATTTCGTATTTATATGCTTTCTTAGTTTTTTTGTGTAAAACGGTTTTTGGTGTTAAAATTTGGTTACCATCATTTGTGACGTATCTCCAGGCAGCATTTGAATCATAGATAGCAGAATCGTCCAAACGCTGTTTATGCCTAACATACATTTGTATAACAAGGAACATGACTTCAATGGCTGGGACATAAGCCCTAACTTTACATAAAGAGCATAAGATATGGAACAATATTCCAATCTCAACCAAACAACGTTTGTTCGAAAGATGATAGCTGATGTATGAATCCACAAAGGAACCTGCTTTTCCTGGGCTGCACGAAAACCCTAAGTTTGTGGTCTTTTTATTTTGTTTTTTTGTTTAGTCTCAGGTTTTAGTAACAGAACAATCAGGTCACAGCAAAACGCTTCGCTCTGATTGGCCGCATACCAGTCTGGCATTGTCTGACATCAATCAGAATAGCTTTTACTGCCGCAGTGGCTTAAAAATTATGGCCACATGCAAGGTAGATTGTGGAGTGAAGGTCAGAATAAGCCGTATAACTTCGGTAGAGTGTAAGGAAACAAAGTATTGAAAAGTGCTTTATTAAAAAAAAAACGTCTTACTTAGTCGACAGGAGAAATATGGTGGCTCCATCGGCTTTCATTGCTGAGAAATCAACCCAGAACTGTCGCTTGACGCTCTTTTCCCTTGTTACCGGATTTGACCGTCTAAACCAACACCTACAAACTTACGAATTTCAGGCATGTTACAGCCAAGAAAAATGAATGTTTATTTGTCGATTTATATATAAATGTAAAGCTGCGTGTCTCAGCTTTAGGACGAGAGTCGTTTGCTTGAGACTGGAATATTTTTCCGTGTTTTATGCCTAGTACAGTTAGAGTTAGGGCTCCCCTCCCACGCATTGGCGTTATGTGCTTTGTTATATATATATATATATATATATATATATATATATATATATATATATATATATACTGGGTATAAACAGCATTCGGACGGTTCTGCCACCTGTAATTTCAACAACATAAAAGACCCCAGAAGCACAGCATACCTGATTAAATTTTATAAAGCTATGAAGTAGAAATGACTCCATTGTAAAACAAAGACATATCACCACCAGGTGTACGCACAACATGGCTTTGATGCAAAGAACAGTAACTCCGTCTCAAATCTACACACAATGCCTCTTGGAAAGTAACTGTGCTTACAAAAAAAGTACACCCTAAGGGTGACTTCCGTTTGACTGCAGATATATTGAATGACTTGCGTTCATTTATTCATTTGCTCTTCATTGCACTGTGACAACAGTACATAAAGCTTTTCTTTTTTCTTTTATTCTTTTGTTCTGCAGATACATGTATAACATGACCGGATGGCCGGCAGGAGCTCATAACAGATACTGGTAATTACAAAACTTTTCTCCAGTAATTACAAAACTTTTCATGGGTAATTACAAAAATTTTTACAGGTAATAAGAAAAATTTTCACTGGTAATCGCAAAGGTTTACACTGGTAATTATAAAATTTTACACTGGTAATTATAAAACTTTACACTGGTAATTATAAAACTGTACACTGGTGATTATAAAACTGTACACTGGTAATTATAAAACTGTACACTGGTGATTATAAAACTGTACACTGGTAATTATAAAACTGTACACTGGTGATTATAAAACTGTACACTGGTAATTATAAAACTGTACACTGGTAATTATAAAACTGTACACTGGTGATTATAAAAAATTTACACCGGTAATTATGAAACTTTTCCCAGCCAATTACAAAACATGATGCTGGTAATGATGTAATCTGGCACCCATAACTGTGGAATTAACACCTCTTAGCTGTGACGAGCAGCTCTATGGCCGTACGCTACTACGGTTGTTGTTGAATTTTTTGTTGTT
This sequence comes from Liolophura sinensis, assembly GCF_032854445.1. Classification (NCBI taxonomy): domain Eukaryota; kingdom Metazoa; phylum Mollusca; class Polyplacophora; order Chitonida; family Chitonidae; genus Liolophura; species Liolophura sinensis. The sequence goes on from NC_088307.1 coordinate 12,139,671, forward strand.
GTTGTTATCATGAACGGACATGGGGTGTTTTTTTTTTAATGATGCGCATGCGTTGTGGCATGTGACCGTACATGGGTCATGTATTCTTGTTCTCGCCGCTCCGCGTTACATTAGTCTATACATTTTTTCTCGCTTTTTGAAGGCAATAACCGATCAAATCAAATAATAATTTATCGATAAAGCAATAGATACAATAAACATACTATTCACCAACTTGACACCATCCCCTTTAATGTGTATTTCTAAATCAATGGAAAACATATCTTTAACATGAATGGCATGACACAAGTAACTTTTTGTGTTATGATCTCTTTCTTGATCAATGGAAAACATATCTTTAACATGCATGGCATGACACAAATAATTTTTTGTGTTGTGACGTTACTGTATGTGATACAGAACCCAGCTCCTAATGGTTAGAAACTTTTTTGTTGGTTTTCTACCTCTTCCATTAGGATCATCTTTTCTGTCATCTCGCTTTGTATAGTACTTTCCTGGTCATGCCCTTCTATATCATCCTATATAGGTCATGCCCTTCTATATGATCCTATATAGGTCATGCCCTTCTATATGATCCTGTATAAGTCATGCCCTTTTATATGATCTTATATAGGTCATGCCCTTCTATATGATCCTGTATAAGTCATGTCCTTTTATATGACCCAATATAGGTCATGCCCTTCTATATTATCCTATATAGGTCATGCCCTTCTATATGATCCTATATAGGTCATGCCCTTTTAGACCCAGTTTGTATATTTTTTTTACTATATGATCCTATATAGGTCAAGCTTGACCAAATACGCCAAACAAAATGGCGGGCAATTCCAGTTCACTGTGGAGACTCTCAAGTCAGTTCCTGTAGAAGAGGTAAGTGATATGAGCGACGTTTAGCAACACTTGAAGCCGTAATACCCAGACACGTTAATAGATAAATATATCTGTTGCGTGTTCTTTTCTGAAAATGGATATGCTGTGCATGCCATATCAGCAGTTGTCCATCTCTGACTGTTTTATTTCTTTATTTGATTGGTGTTTTACGCCGTACTCAAGTATATTTCACTTTTTCGACGGCGGTCAGCGTTATGGTGGGGGGAATCCAGACAGGGCTTGGGGGAAAGCCAAGATCATCCGCACATTGCTCGCAGACCTTCCTATGTATGGCCGGAGAACCCTGCATCAGTTGGACTTGAACTCACCGCGACCGCACTGGTCAGAGGCTCATGGGTTATTGCTCCGCGCTGGCGTGTTAACCCACTCTCCCACATCTGCATAGAAGGCCATCACTTTTTCAGTCGTGGCGGAGGTGACGGGCCCCGATAGCACCGTTTGTAGAACGTCCGCTTCGGGAGTGGTAGATCCGGAATCAATCCTCGGTCGAGTCGCACCTAAGACTTCAAAGGAAAATTGTAGCTTCCTCGCTTGGTGTTCAGCATTAAGGGGATAGTGCAGCGACTTGTTCACCCGTATCAGTATAATGGCTCGGGCGGGGCGACTTACTGCCTCCTGTAAGTCGTCTCAGTGAAATCCAAGAGCGGTGGAAATCCGTCCTGCAACAAGGAGGCACATTACACGAACAGGTACCCAGAGAACTCCTTCGTCGTCGTACGACTGAAAAATTGTTAAGTACGACGTTAAACCCCAAGCATTCACTCACTCACTTGTGGCCGAGAAGGTTAGCTGGTTCTCGCTGGCTTGGCTGCGATGTAAAATCGGGATATTCATCCCGTACCTTACAAAGGTCGATGGTTTACTCAGGGCACTTCCTGTTGCCCCTGATGTCTAACGCGAGTGTCCTAAGACATTTTGTAATGTCGTTCCCCATTGTTGTAGACAGCTATGGGTGGCATTTCCTCATCGTTTTTAGAAAGCAATGTGTGCCTTTCCCCATTATCACAAGAAAACTACATTATGCCTTTCCCCATTAGAGTATAAATAACTATACATGGCTTTTCGCCCATTGTTCCGTCACACGTAACGCATGCCTTTCCCTATTCGTTGTATTAAGCTATTTGCTACCATTCCCCTTTGTAATGATAAAACCATGTGATGCCTTTCCCAGTTGCTGTAAACAGTTACTCGTGGCCATTCCTTGATAGCTGTTTAAAAGCAGCTTATCCCTTTCCTCGTTGCTGTAGAAAAAACCTCACCCCATTGTTATCAGAAAGTCGTGTGATGCCTTTCGCCATAGTTATGAGAAAGCTGTGAGATGCCTATCCCCATTGTTATCAGAAAGCCATGTGATGCCTATATCGATTGTAATTAGAAGGCTATGTGATGCCTTTCTGCATTGTTATTAGAAGCCGTGTGATGCCTTTCCTAATCATTGTTAGAAAAACTGTATGATATTGTTACGGTATTGAAAACAGCAACAGAAAACAGACTCAGTGACTCAATATTACAATGTAAACAATGCTTTATATATACAAAATGAGACGTACAGTTTTACAGACAGTTCAACAACAACAACATAAAAAAACATACACATCAGTATTACCGGTCTTTAAAAGTTTCCAGTTCACCTTTGCATCCCAAGGAACATATTCCAGGAGATCCAACGTAAAGGCCATGGGATAAACACACAATTCACACAAGTCACAAATTGTCCCAGTCAGGCACTTCGCTAGGTTAGCGAACGCGAACACAGTACACAGGTTACACAGAACTGGAACAGTCAAGCCTTTGAATGACGTCACACCCGCAGAGCACAACACAGGGTAAATACAGGCATGGAGGTATAATCCACTTCAGATCAGTCACAGCTCCCGCAGAAACTCACAAACGAGCCGTTCAGAGACGTAGAGTAATGTCACCTTGTGGCAGAACGAACGTCCTTTGCAAAACTGAAAACTTCAGTTTAGAGTCCTTGACGACCTTGTCGGTCAGGTGAGGTCAGCGTGTTAAACAAACTACACAGCCAACACTGTATAATCATAATAAAGATCCGAACACCAATAAACGGGACTTCCGCAGAAATTCACATAAACCAGACATCAGTGGTACACAAACGGTGCCGGCATAAAAATCTGTCCTCCCAAATGAAACTGGCATCACCAGCTCATATCAAAATAATGGACTCGATACGAGAGCGTCGCACACTCTCCTGGCTCCCAGTGGATGCAGCAAAAATACCTCCACTCTGCACAGAAAACACGGCTTATATACGTTCCAGGTGGATTCAACTGTTTTTAAACACAGAATTAACAGCCAATGAACAGCCAATAAAGTAAACGAAGCATTGAACAAGGTGCTTTCCATCCGGTCAGGGCTGTACATATATAACAGGGCCTGTTATGCTTAACACAAAGGTCTGCAGACTAACAGTACATGAAAACGTTAAATAGTCATACATAACAATATATTTCACAGTTTTTCGGTGCCAAAAAGAAGAAGAAAGAACTTCAGGTTTATTACTTAAAACTGACAAGTTTTCTTCAAAATTCACGTTGCCACCGATTAAAGTAATTTCCAGTGCAATAACTATCTGGGTCCAAGCTGTACTGAGGATTCCTCTTTCACAGTAAGTGAGTAATACATTATCAGTTTGCCTAAAAAAACCGTCATGGTAGGACAAGCGAATAAACAATACGCTCAAACAACTTTGGTCCAAATCACATTAGGCGGGGAAGGTTACTCATTACAACGTAAAATTTAAGGCTTTAAGACCTAGCCAGTCAACTATATGTTTGCTCCTTACAAATACACTTCTTTGCGTTACAGGCATTTTGGGATTATCTCTTCACGCGTGCACGAGAGTGGGGATTGATTTTGTACGAACAGGTCAGTAAACTAACTTCACCTGAGGCCTCTAATACACAGCGATTGTAATCTTAGTTGACCCGAAGCAGGTTTTCACGGCAAAATATGGTTCTAACATGTGTCGCTATTGTAGTTACAAGAAACTATGGCTACGATCACTTTGTGCAAACTCTATTCGACATGCTTTTGTAACAATTAAAATCATAGAACGAGATATCAACTCAAAAAACAGATAAAAAGCAGAGGAACCAGAGGTTGCTGGATTCGATCCTACAACGTACTTGCTTTTCGAAGGATGGTAAACGTACACGTTCTTGTTTTTCTTTTGGACATCATGTTCTTGTTTTTTTTAATATTGGGGCTGCAGCTTCGAAATGCGCGTGCGTCTTATTCCTCGAAACCATTTGAAACATCCATGTCCTGTGTATAAAACGACAAGAATTCCACCTTTTTCTTTAAAATCACGATCTATCTACAAATCGTCAAGGCCCATCATTAAATATTGTTTTGTATATCAGATACAGTATGTCATTGGGTCATAACAAAAACAAACTTTTGGCAAGCCGTCAATGGTTTCTCAAAACCACTGCCGAAGCGCAAATACATCACAGCTTCATTTTGTTGCCTTGTTTCAACAACGGAACTGAGAAAGAACGCCGCCAAGACTGCTGATGTAGAGCTTTCTCGAGAAACATTAAAACCAGATTTTTTATTCAACGTATATTTAGACTTACCACCTTTCAGAGAATATTTTTATTTCATCTCTCAAAATTGCACTATGTTTCAGCTGTGGTAAATTTCATTGCATAAAAAACCGGTCCCCATATAACATATGTATTTTTAAAACAATAATAGTTATTATTCTACAGGATTGGTTGCACAACGAATTTGAAGGTTTAGAGGCGATGCTCACCGACCTTGACCTTGGAAGGCTGTGGCTCTTACAGATGGGAAACGCCGCGAGAAAACACGGGATTTCCATCCTTTACTGCATGTCTTATCCTCGACAGGCATTGCAAACTCTAGAGATACCCGCTGTGACCATGGTAAGTATTACATGGCGCTCCATAATCATATAGAAGCTTTTGTCTTACATTTTTCGACCTATGCAACTAAAGGCTGTTTGAGGTTGTTTAAACGAGCAAGTGTTTTGTCTGTCCGTTTACAGGCTCGTGTCAGCGACGATTACAGACCTGGGAATGGACAATGGAAGATCGGGATATCTTCCATATTTGCCGAAGCCGTCAACATTGCGCCATTTAAAGATACCTTCTGGACAACGACGAATCAACCCGGAAGTCCATATGGTGAGCTTTATCTTATCCGAACTGAAATGCCTTCGTGGCAAGTGAAGGCTCTGACAAAAAACAAAAAAAAAAACAAATGAAACAAGTTCTGGGCAAAGATTTGGCCTGAGTTTTGTATCACACTGACATCGTTTAAGGCTGTTGCCGTCGGATGAGTAAGAAATACTTAAGCTTGGGGTGGCATTAAACTACAACCAGATAACAAATACCCTTTACCATCAACTTCACAGTCAAGGAATCTGATATTTTAGTCAAAAATATTGAAAACAGTCATGGATTTATTCTGTTTGTTGGATGACTACCGGTGCTTCCGCAACCAGCGCGACACAAAATGGTCCAGGAGCCTCTGACCAATGCGATCGCTGAAGTGTGTTGAAGTCAAGCTCTTGCTGGCTCCCTCTCCTGTCGTACGTGGGAAGGTACGGGGAGACTGAAGTTAGCAGCGGGTTAGTTATTAGTTATTCGAATAACTAATAACTAACTCAGCAGCGGGTTAGTTATTTCAATAAATAATAACTAGCCAGCAACGAGATATTTATTCGAATAACTAATAACTAACCAACAGCGGGTTACTTATTCGAAATCAGTTATTTGAATAACTAAAAAATAACACAGCAGCAGGTTAGTTGTTCGAATAACCAACAACTAAGCCAGCACCGGGTTCAGCGGGCTGAAAGGAGAAAAAAATTTAAATACCACACAAATACCAATTAAAAGAGTATGCATTCCCCTGCATTCTTCTGTGTTAGGAGGATTGCCGTCGAAAATCGCCGAAGTGCAGTTCGTACATTTCCGGTAGAACGCTTTTTCCCAGAAGGTAGCGAACAGGACAGTTTTCCGCTTGACTGAATTTTGGACGTAGATTCCGAGTTTATACGAACAAGCCGGCAGTTTTAGCGACTCTCATTGAGTCACAATTGAGTCTCACAAACCTCCAGCATAAATTACAGGGAGTTAGAGATGGAGGGCGTGATGGACTATGCGATTTAGGTTTTCAGGCTTTACGTATATAGCGAAGAAAAATCGCAAAATTATGCAGCAAGCACCACAATATAGAAAAACTATGCTATTTTTAGCCTATAGTGCCATTTTAAAATTTTTCTTTTCCTTTAAAAATACTGAAACCATCCACTGACTATCGTTCAACGAGAAAGCAACAAGAGAACCAACATCGTGCCATAAAGAACATACAGAATTCCCGCTGACTGGGTAGTGTTAGAGATAACTCAGGCCAATGAAGTTAAATGTTAGGCAGGACACATTTATTCCAGCATGTCCAAGGCAATAGGGTTTAACTCAGGAAATTCCTGTCTCTTTTGTCAGCCAGTCGGCATCGGTTCTACATCCCTTGGCGCCCTCGTAATCGTTAACGAGCCACTACAGCTCATAAACTTTTGAGTTTAAAACTTTTATGAACTCTTAAGGACTGAATTAATTTGCATTGCATTCCTTAATTATAACCATTTTACAGGATGCTAATGCCAATGACAGTGGGCATATAGTCACGGTGTAAACACGGTTTGTTGTCAGTTTACATCCGTTATGGTTTCATTCATGTTAATGCTTAAATAGAAGCAACTTAAACCTCATCCAACCCTACACCTCACAGGCAAAACAGGAATTGATGCTAACAGGAATTTATCAGATGTCATTAGGAATGTCATTACATAACAAAGAACAAAAATTAAGAGGGAGGTGGAAGAGGGGGCGAGGTGGTTTGATTTTCTGTATCCTTTAATTATATATGTGAATACATTTCGTGCAGGTATGTCGGAGCCATTCCCCGCCCTGCAGGCTGTGGTCACCACCCTAAGTACGGGGCCAGTAGGACCTAGTGACATGATTGGGGGCACTAACAAGTCCCTTCTCATGAGGTACGGTTTTGCCCTTGTAGACACCATTTTTGAAATAAAAACCATTTTTGAAATAAATAGTACTTTTAAAATACAAAAATTTACGATTCTGGAAAGTAATTTCCACTTTTTCGCCAGTTTTGACTAATCGATGCTCGCCAATTTTGAAATAGAAATAATTACCCATTTAAATGCCCTTTTTTCACAATTGATAACTCTTTTTTCAAAAGAAGTTAGTAGTTTTATTTTTTAAAAAATGGTCAATGTTTATTTTAAAACTGGCCAAATTGTATTTCAAAACTGGTTAAATTTAGTGCCCAAGAAGAACTTTTCTTTAAAATAAATATTTTATTTTATGGCAACTGATTTTGATTGTTTCTATTTCTGTGAAATACAAACACATGTAGGTGCCTGTCCTCTAAGCTGTTCATTGGTTCAGAGATAGTCAGGTTTATGGCAACCGCAGAGAGTGAGCATTTGCTTGGGGTTTAACGTGGTACTTAATAATTTTTCAGGGTCCTCCGTGGCTCAGTGGGTTAGCGCGCTAACGCAGCGTAATGACACAGGAGCATCTCGCCAATGCAGTCGCTGTGAGTTCAACTCCAGCTCAAGCTGGCTTCCTCTCCGGCCGTAAGTGGGAAGGTTTGCCAGCAACCTGCGAATGGTCGTGGGTTTTGCCCGGGCTCTGCCCAATTTCCACCCACCATAATTCTGGCCGCCGTCGTATGAGTGAACTATTCTTGAGTAGGGCGTAAAACACCAATCAAATAAATAAATAAACAAATAACAGTTTTTAAGTCCTGTCGACGAAGGAGTCCACAGGATATACAGGGTGTCCCAGAAGTCGTGCGCCATCCTGATTTTCATTTTTTTCACGTGTTTCAGATTTAATACTGATTTTAAATTTATTTTCTCTCTATAACAGTTAATTATGGCTAATAAACTAACAGTACAAGAAAGAGTTTAATCGGTTTTTATGTTTGAAAGAGATGGAGCAACACCGTTCTGTAGCTCAAACATTCAACCTCAACCTGGATGGTGCGCGACTTTTGTGCATAATATGCCTCCTTGTTGCAGGAGAGTTTTCAAGCATTCTTTCATCTAATGCTGCTTCACTGAGATGACTTCCCGAAGGAAAATAAGCAGTCATTATTCTGATGCAAGTCAACAAGTCCTTCACTATGCCCTGTATGCTGAACGCCAGGCAAGGAAGTTACAACTTCCCCTATTTTAAGGTTTTAGATGTGACCCCACCTCAGGATTGAGCCTGGGTCTACCAACAGACGAGAAAGAAGTAAATCAGAGAGAGCTGGCTCGACCGCATGATTGCAGCTAAACTGTGAGCAAGTGCACCAACAAGTACCTCCAGTAGGGAAAGGGGGGGGGGGGGCTAAACTCGACCTTCTTACAATGTGCGGACATTCGTGACAAAATGTAAAATTTTACGTTTTTATATTCAACAGATGTTGTAATGAAGACGGACTCATTCTCAAACCCTCTAAACCAGCAAGGGCGATTAACAGTCAGATTATTCAGGTAATTAATGCTTTTAGATTCTAAAAAAAAAACTGATTCATCCAATCTGTCGCATGATCAAATCCAGCTGTCGCTGCTTCCGCCTTATTTCTGAATTTAATTGTTAACCGTTTTAACTGTTGTGAGAAGCAAGACTTTACCTAGCCCAAGCTTAATTTTTGGAGTGGCGTATTTATTCAAGCTTAAACAAGGCTGCGGGAAATCCTATCTGATTTGTCAGCCAATCAGAGACGATTTATGCAAAGGACGGGTTCATGCAAAGGGTGGATTCGTGCAAAGGGATGTTTCATGCAAATAGCGGGTTCATGCAAAGGACGGGCTCATGCAAAGAGAATCACTTAACAGTTTCCAATAATGATGGAAAGGCGTAAGGAATGTTTTGGGCGAATGAATGAAATTAGTACCTAGATCGAGATCTATGGTGGTATAATAAAAATGTACCTCAGTTGCGCTTTTGTCACAAATGTTCTCATATCCACTGTTGCGATCTTATTCTACATGATGAACGTCATCACAGACATTTTTAGTCATTACACTATACATCACACTTACGACTTGCACTGTCATCTCAAGAGTAATGTAATCTGTCTAGAAATCAAAACCTTTATTTCAAAGTACGATAATAATCAATTTAGTCTTTCGGCAATGAAACAATGAAAAGCGATGTCTCGGCGATCAGTTTGATGGGAGAAAATCTGCAGATGTGGTAAAGATAATCGTTTTGTTTACCTGGCTTCTTTGGTAATTTAGATAGCCTGTTAAATTTTAATTGTTGTAGGCGGCTTTTGGTGGTGATATTGGACCGGAAGGAGAAGTGTGGTCCACATACTCCATTGTTTCCGGTTTGTTTTTTGGGATAATTCTTGCAGCAGATCTTCAAAGGCCATTTTCTATTACACCGGAAGCAGCAGGATTTCGAAATCAGAACATGGTAACGTAATTTTAGGGCAATATTTTAAAACTTAATTTTGAAAAAGTTGTCTTGAAAAGTTTTTATTTGGCTTATAAATAAAGAAAAAGAATATTTAACCCAATTTTTGGATAACTTCAATTAGGTTTCAAACATGCAAAATATATGTCACTGTGGAAATGGCCGTAAATCCTCAGTTTAACTCGTCCTAAAAGCGTTTTACCATAGTGATACAACCTGTGTCATTCCCATGGACATTCATATTTACACCCCCTAATTACAGACGACAATGATTTATTCGCATCGGGAATATGACCACGTGATGCCTTTCAACCAATCATCACCTTATCTACTTAAAAACTGCTCGACGGTGGAGTTCTGCTTGCTGTATACATCACCTGTTCTGAAAGTTGGGTAGGTGCACTCATCTGATCAATGAGCTACTTCTGTAAATGTTCTAAAACCAGAGTTTAACCATTCCGTTGTGGTAAAGCTGTTTAGGTATATATGGTGTAAATTACACATTTGTCTTGTTTTACAGAGATTTGTTTACAACAGATGTTTTAAAAGATGTGCAAAATTAAGGATTGCACATGCAACATACAATTCTTACATATGTAATTATAGAATAAATAGAAAAATTAGTAGTTTGTAGTATTCCATAACCACCGTACTGTTTTAGAACCAATCTTTTGCCGACAAATGAGGAAATTTCCCCTCTTTCTTTATATAGCGTGTTATGTTTTGTGGCTTTTCTTGCTAGGTTTTAGTAAATTCTAGAAGAAACAAAAAGTACAAAGCAAGCACGGAGTTACTTTCTTTGGAGTAGACATCACGTGATATGCTGAATTCCTTTGTCTTCTCTGTTTTAACAGAAAATCGCAAGTGGTAATTCTCGGTGAAATCAGCAAATGGGTCCCTGTGTCGTCACAGCGCTTGCTCGATGTGTCATACGGCTCTGATATTACGGTTACAGTAAAGGGGTCAACCGATGAAGATGTGACTTTGTTTTTCTTGGTCGATGAACACGTAGCATCGATAACCTGTAGGATTGGAGCGAGTGGTATTGCAACGTTGTATTTGAACGCAAAACTGTGCAAGAATCTATAATATTAATTTCATTCTATTGTTTTATCCCTTGATTTTGACTTCCTTGTTCACTCTACACTAAAAATGTGAACTAATATATTTTTAAATATAATATATAAATATGAAAATAAAAATATCGATCTCAACCAACCAAATATTACATCGTCCTACGGGTTGCGCAGTAGAAAACAGGGGCAAATTTACTTTAACCTCAAATACAATCACTATACAAGATGTCTGTGAAAAATTGGAGTGTTGTGATGTGTACGTCTTGTTTGTTCGGAAAAAAAACATCAAGTATCATGTTGGTTTAGGAATCATATTTTTATCAGTTCTGGTCCACAGAATCTATACATACACCATAATAATCCAACATGTTTGATATGTGTTTGTGATTAAAGGTGCTCTCCACTCGCTTTTCCTTGGCCCTAGTGGAGGTATAGTGGCCACTGACGTGTCATTCCATTGGCCACCGTTGTAGGAGCCGGTGGCTTGTATTGCAGCGCCTTAAAGGGCAAGACCAACAATTAGATGACTTGGTTTCAGTTGTTTCTGGATCTTAGTTTCATGAAGGCACGTCCCGGGCACACTTAAATCAGGATTTAATATGAAAGACTGATTAACTAACTTATAAAACGGAAGTGACGCATATAGGCACTGCCACTTCTGCAGTTGTACCACAGTACATTTTTTTTAATGCAAGGCTGTTTATATAACTGCAGTTATCTGTTGCAGTCAATTTTGTGGGTGGAGGAAACCGGATGTTGCGAAAAATCAGCAGAATTTCCATCCAAAACATTCTTCACGTGACACAGGATTTTAATCAGCAAGATAAAGCAGCCACAATATTTTAGGAAAATAAATTGTTCTAATATCATTTACAGACCTGAAACTAGTCAAAAGGTAAAAGCAAAATTCTACATGAAGTAATATTTTACGAACACAAATTTGCCTTGCGAAATTTTGTTTTTTATTATGTACTTAATTGCATGTAAGTCACTGAAAGCGGTACATTCACACACACACCCACGCACGCGCGCGCGCACACACGCACACACATACTCGCGCGCGCGCACCCCCCCCCCCCCCCCCCTACCGCCCATATATACTTTAGAAGAAACATGACAAACTCAACTTGTTGATTTAGCTTACTAGTTTCGCCGAATCATGACAGTTCTTCACAGTTTTTTTTTTATTTCAACATATCTTGCGACAGCTATATATACATGCAGGTAGATTAAGCCATGGTGATCAGTCCTAACTTACATATAGTTCAAACTTGCCCAGGGGATTAACCATTCAGGGAGATTATCTCTGTTTTCTCTGTTAAGTTCAGATTTAAATCTATGAATGAAGTAGTTCTTTCATTTCTCTTGTTTGAGCGTTAATTACTGGTAATTCAAAGAAGGGCATTATGTGGAACTTGGGCCCACCGTGTAGGTTACGGCCGCATGATGCGATATGTTTGGTTACAGGTAAATTCTGTAAACGTGACGTGTTAATTTGTTTCCTATGTACCCTACATTCATTCCTTACTGAATCACAGGTTTCGCCTATGTAACTTCGTTACAGTTAGAACAGGTTAAAACATAAAGTAGATTTACAATTCATATTAACGTTAATACGGAAGTTAAAATTGGTAGCATGAAACAAAAAATGACTGCTTGTTATTAAATGTTTATAGCATATGCATCGTGGGTCTCCACACATAGAAGTTGTATAACTGCTTTCTATTAAGCTGGTAGTAAACCGTGCCTTTGTTAGCAGTTTCTTAAGTTTGGGAGCCTGTCTTTTACCGTTTATAATTTTGGTTTGATGAAAACTTTTAGTAAGATGATTATTTGATTCTAGCAGGGGTCGGTTGTTGTGGATAATGAGAAAGAAGTTAAAATTGTTAGGGTTATGAATGCATATAAATGAAAACTTATGGGTGTTAGGAGTCGGTTTGTTGGTCCTTAAAACTGAAATATCAATTTTGTTTGCTTTGTCAATACCAATGTCTATTACTTCTTTTGGATAATGCCTCATTAATAGAAAACTCTTTAATTCAGATAATCTGATTTGTCGGAGTTCTTTGTTAGGTACGATTGTGCAAATTTGTCTCGGACGAGTAAACGGGACCTGATTTTTTGTGTGTGGCGAGGGTGCCAGTATCTATAACTTAGGTATTGTTTTGTGTCGGTGGGTTTGTAGAAAATATCTGTGATTACCTCATTTCCTTTGCGAGTAAGGAGAATGTCTAAGAAAGGTATTTTATGGTGACTAATTTGTAAGGTGAACTTGATATTTGGGTCCAACTTGTTCAAGGCAGTAAAAAGATCCATTATATTGCCTTTCACTGATCCCAAATGATAAAACAATCATCTAAAAACCTTTTGAATGACTCTTTGACGAATTTTGATGTATTACGTCCGTAGTTACTTTCGGTTTCACTTTTACTCTAAGTATCCTAATACTAAAGTAGCGTAGGTTGGTGCAAACTTTGTACCCATCGTTGTGCCTAAAATGTGGCGATAATTTTCACTTCCAAATTCAAATGTGTTATTTTCTCAAATGAGTCGTATACCAAACAGTACAAATTCCTTAGAAAAACGGTCGTTGATATGATCCTGATGTTTATCGAGCCAATATGCAATGGCTGTAATCGCACATTCATGAGAGATATTGCTGTAAACACTGGTTGCGTCTAAGGTACAAAATATTTCATCATCGTTTATGGAATAAGGGCATGAAGTGTAGAAAATCAAGATCATCCCAAATAGGTGATGGGACATAGTGAACATATGGTTTTATCAGGATATCAACGAGCTGACTTAGGCGATGAGTGGGACAGACTGGTCCCGCTATGGTGGGGAGGAATTTGAGATCAGTTGGGTTTTTTTAACTTAACATATCCAGTATTTTGCTCCTGTATTGCTGTTATGATTTCAGCCGATTTGTGAATTTTAGGTAGACCATATAATTGGATGGTTTTGGCTTCAAATTTCGTTAAAAAATTCTTGTCTGATTTTGTTAGGTTAGAGCCGTGGTCCTTGATATGTTTTTCAATTTTGCGCTTAGATAGATTGTCTATGTTCCTGTTGATTGATTCATACGTTCGAATATCGTTAAGCATTTATTCGATTTTTGTCTGATAGTACAATTTGTTCATAATAATGATTGCCGATTCTTTATCTGCCTCTTTAATGACTATATTCGGGTTCGGTTGAAGGGCTTTTAGAGCTTCAAATTCCGACTTGCTAAGATTATTTGCAGTTTTTGTTTACCATTTGGTCCTGGGTGGTGAGTATTGAAATCAATGAAAATGTCTACATTTCTATCCCTACCCCTATCTGGTTCAAGACCACTCTTATTTTTAACCAAGGATTCATATAATTGGAATCAACAAAAAACTCACGAAATGGAAGTTTTCTACAAAAGTCTGCAAGGTCAGCGTCAAGCTCATGTTCATTTGCTTTTAGTGTGGGGATAAATTTCATCTCTCTTAGTAATAAATTCTTCTCGTCTTCAGAAAGTTCTACTGCAGACAAGTTAATAACTTTAGGATCAACTATTACTGACTATGGCTGGAAATTGTCCTGCTGCGTAGGTACCGGTAATTGGATTGGGTAACTGCACGTTGGTTATGTTTCTTTCGGTTCAGTTGGTTTATCCTGAGTGAGCTGCTTGGTTGGTTCGTCCTCTGTGGGGATAGGTTCGGCTGGTTGGTTGTTGGTTGAGGGTTATTCTGTCTCCTCTGGTGATCGAGTAGTGCTCGGAGATGTGTGGTGACGGACTTCTGGCTGTATTTCCCGAAGTATTGGTCTCCGTTGTTGAGGAAGGGGAGGAGGAGGAGGAGTTTTCTTCTTGCCACGACGTTGATCTAAAAAAGGCTACCGCGGTTGCATATTTCGAGACCCTGTCACAACGTCGGTATACGATGTGTTCCTCATATTAGTTTTGGTCTTGTATTTCTCTTCTTCCTTTAGGTTAATAAACTATATTATTTTTGATTTTTCTTCCTCTTCAAATACTTCCGTCAGTATTTGGAACTCTGTTGAACAGGTCTTTAATTGCCCCATCACAGGCATCCGTATTCTCCTTGTGCTTTGCTGTCTGCTCTTTCACATGGCACATCTCCATGTGGACCTTTTCAACACTTAACTTTAGTCTTCTCTGTTTTTTGGTCTGTGGTGTCGCCAGGTGTTCTAGCTTTACGAAATTTCCGAGGAATGAAGATGGGGTTGATTTCGAGGAACTGACCATAAATGTTGTAAAAACACATCTTCCTTTGTTTTTTTATCTTCGCCCACTCGTGCCTGATTCTGCGTCTGAAGGAGTAGGCCTCTTGGTTCGATCTGCTCATTTCTTTCTCGATGGCCCATGCTTCAGTGAGAATTGAACTCCAAGACGTACATATAGTTAGTTCCTAGTTATAGCACGTATAATATAATAATAGGGACGTACTACAGTTCTGTAGTATGTGCAAAGGCCTCTTCAACCTCCGGATGGTCTTAGGTTTCCCATGGGATCTGTTTAGTTTCCTCCCACTATAATGATAGAGCCCTACTACAGGTATGTAGTACGTGCAAAGACCTCCTCAACCTCTGGATGGTCTTAGGTTTCCCCTGGGATATGACCAGTTTCCTCCCACGATAATGATAGGGACCTACTACAGGTATGTAGTACGTGCAAAGGCCCCTCAACCCCCGGATGGTCTTAGGTTTAGTTCTCTCCCACTATAATGATAGAGCCCTACTACAGGTATGTAGTACGTGCAAAGACCTCCTCAACCTCTGGATGGTCTTAGGTTTCCCCTGGGATCTGTTTAGTTTCCTCCCACTATAATGATAGAGCCCTACTACAGGTCTGTAGTACGTGCAAAGGCCTCTTCAACTTCCGGATGGTCTTAGGTTTCCCCTGGGATCTGTTTAGTTCTCTCCCACTATAATGATAGAGCCCTACTACAGGACTGTAGTACGTGCAAAGGCCTCCTCAACCTCCGGATGGTCTTAGGTTTCCCCGGGGATATGACCAATTTCCTTCCACGATAATGATAGAGCCCTACTACAGGTCTGTAGTACGTGCAAAGGCCTCTTCAACTTCCGGATGGTCTTAGGTTTCCCCTGAGATCTGTTTAGTTCTCTCCCACTATAATGATAGAGCCCTACTACAGGACTGTAGTACGTGCAAAGGCCTCCTCAGTCTCCGAATGGTCTTCGGTCTCCCCTGGGATATGACCAGTTTCCTCCCACGATAATGATAGGGACCTACTACAGGTATGTAGTACGTGCAAAGGCCCCTCAACCCCCGGATGGTCTTAGGTTTAGTTCTCTCCCACTATAATGATAGAGCTCTGCTACAGGTCCGTAGTACGTGCAAAGGCCTCTTCAACTTCCGGATGGTCTTAGGTTTCCCCTGGGATCTGTTAAGTTTCCTCCCACTATAATGATAGAGTTCTGCTACAGGTCTGTAGTACGTGCAAAGGCCTCCTCAATCTCCGAATGGTCTTCGGTCTCCCCTGGGATATGACCAGTTTCCTCCCACGATAATGATAGGGACCTACTACAGGTATGTAGTACGTGCAAAGGCCCCTCAACCCCCTGATGGTCTTAGGTTTCCCCTGGGATCTGTTTAGTTCTCTCCCACTATAATGATAGAGCTCTGCTACAGGTCCGTAGTACGTGCAAAGGCCTCTTCAATCTCCGAATGGTCTTCGGTCTCCCCTGGGATCTGTTTAGTTTCCTCCCACGATAATGATAGAGCCCTTCTATAGGTCTGTAGTACGTGCAAAGGCCTCCTCAACCTCCGGATGGTCTTAGGTTTCCCCTGGAATATGACCAGTGTGCTCCCACGATAATGATAGGGCCCTACTACAGGTCTGTAGCATGTGCAAAGGCCTCCTCAACCTCCGGATGGTCTTAGGTTTCCCCTGGGATATGACCAGTTTCCTCCCACCATAATGATGGAACCTTCTACAAATCTGTAGTATGTGGGAAAGCCTGTAAGCAACGTGCGGAGGGTGGTGTGTTTCTTCCGTGCTCTGCCCGGCTTTCTCAAACCATAATGCTAGTCGCTGTCGTATAAGTGAAATATTCTGGAATACGACATAAAACACCAAATAAATACTATATTACTACGGAGTCACCATCCTGCAGACACGCCTCGTGACACCGCTGGTAGTGACAGTGTAATGACACCATGCTGCCTGTAGTTTTTACGATGCTTTTCCTACACTGTTCTTTAGCGTGAAATGGATGTAACTTGTTTTTAAGTGGGAGAGTGGCCAGAGTGCCAGAGTGGTTAGCCATCTGCCACCGCCATGCTGGCTTCCTCTCTGGCCGTACGTTGGAAGATCTGTCAACACCCTGCGGATGGTCGTGGGTTTCTTGAGTCGGCTTTTTCTCCAAACATAATGCTATCCGCAACGAATAGATAAAATATTCTTCAGTACAGTGTAAAACACCATTCACATAAATAAAGCTCAAGCACGTCTGGCAAACCAGTCTGAATGAGAAAGCTGTTAATAAAACACTTTATACTGATTATATAACTTGGCTTCAACATAATCTTGCCGAGTCGCAACACGTTGCTATCCCGATTGCAGCATTTTTATACGTCAAAGCCGAACAACATGGTACTTCACCGTACTGTACGGTTTTCAGCTAAAAATTACCGTGTATCAGCCCCATGAAACAAAAAGTTACTGCTAATAACAAATGCAGCTGTGCTCCCAAACCATCTGATCAGCATTTTGACAGCCTAGGTTAGCACTTAAATCGTGTGAGCCAGTTCTTAAACCGTCTGAATAAGTGCTTAAACCGTCTGTTCCAGTGCGTAATCCGTCTGTCAGTTCTTAAACCGTCTGAGGCAGTGCGTAATCCGTCTGTCAGTGCTCAAACCGTCTGAGCCAGTGCGTGATCCGTCTGTCAGTGCTCAAACCGTCTGAGCCAGTGCTTAATCCGTCTGTCAGTGCTCAAGCCATCTGAGCCAGTGCTTAAAAAGTCTGAGCCAGAGCTCTTAACCGTCTGGTCAAGCTGTTTATCCTGCTTCCTCGAACCATATATTATTAGAAACGCATCGCGACGAATGATATATTAAGCAGAATTAAATACCAAGAATACCCATATGTATATATATATATATTTTTTTCTTTACAGTATTAGAATTTTATTTTTCAGCCGATACTTAAAAAATATTTCCACAAGAAGTATCAGAGCAGTTTACAAATAAGTGTAATGCATATTAAATAAAGTCATCGCTGTATTAGTTAAGTGCGACATTCAATGCAACATACCCACAATTTTAGCAAAAATGACACAAATATATAAAAAATTAAACGATTATATAAATGAAAGTCTAAATTAACAACAGCAAATAAAAATTTTTAAAGTTGTATTAGTAATACTACAATTGTTGTCAAAATTTTGAAGATATTTATTCACTTCATTTCATTCTTGCTTAAACTTCATTGGTAAACACATCAGTGAGGTTTCTCCTGCTGGTTTCTCTCCGGTTGTACGTGGGAAGGTCCGTAAGCAACCTATGTATGGTAGTGAGTTTCCCCGAGCTCCTCCCGGTTTCTTCCCGTTATAATACTTGCGTCCTTCGCATAAGTGAAATATTCTTGAGTACGGCGTAAAGCACAAATCAAATAAATAAACAAAGTACTCTTATATACTATGTTATACCGGTCACCACATATACGACATATTGGCTATATCCCCTCCTCATGTTGATTCGTATTCGTTAGGTCATGTCATAATGACTTTCTGTCCGTCTATATTGGACCAAACAGATATACTTATCCGATTATTGTTAAACGACATTCTAGAGATTTTTTTTCACTATATTCTCGATAATCTATTGCCGGCAACCCCCTCCAACCCCCCCAACCCCCCCCCCCCCCGCCACACACACACGTGAGACATGCAGACATGCACACCACATTGCTGAAAGACAACTGGTCTTCAACAAATGTTCCTAGCAATTATTGTGTGATGAACTACTCTATTGGGTTACCGGTATATAAAATGTTACACACACAATGGGCTTTGCAGGCCAAGTCCTTTGCCTATACGCACACTGAAAATGGCCTTAATACTGTCTCATACCTGAACAAATACAATTTTCTCTTAGGCCTTGTCACTGATATTGTAAGTACTATTGTGAATATATGCTGGCTCATTTATAGTATTGAGTAATGCATCATATACCGGGACATTTAGTTTTTTGAGATTCAGTTGTACATGTATATCTGGTTTTATAAACATATGTTCGCAAACCCATATCTGTGTAAACGATATGTTTGCATGTTTGCTGGTTAATATCTGGAGGAACGCATGTTTGCTCATCCATATCTAGTGGAACGCATGTTTGCTTATCCATATCTAGTGGAACGCATGTTTGCTTATCCATGTTCGAAGGAACGCGTATCCATTGGTCCATGAATGGATAAACAAAGATTCTTTGGTTCATTCCTAGCTGAACGCCAAAAAAAATGTAAACGTGGCCATTCTACATCTACATTTAAATGTACATGTACAAATAATACCTAATGGTCCATATCGTATTTTGGGCATGCTTCGAATAAGTGGTATTTGGTCAAAAGGGTGTGTAATAAGCCACACCTAGGTAACAAAATGTATATTTGGTCATATATCTCAATTGGACAGTATTTGGGCGAACGCATCTGAAATGGTCGATATTTAAGTGAAAATGTATGGATAAACGAATGTCAATTGGGCCAGAACTGAGAGAACTGTTCTCTAATGATCAATATTTATGTAAAAAATGTTTGTGCCATATTTAGACTGCAACATATCTAGACAATCACTGTCGAATGATTGGCAGGTAC
The DNA here is from genome assembly GCF_032854445.1 of Liolophura sinensis. Taxonomy (NCBI): domain Eukaryota; kingdom Metazoa; phylum Mollusca; class Polyplacophora; order Chitonida; family Chitonidae; genus Liolophura; species Liolophura sinensis. The sequence goes on from NC_088307.1 coordinate 12,158,961, forward strand.
CCTGCAAAAATATTACCATCTTACACGTAGAAGAAATTAATTGATAAAAATTAATTCACAATTTCTATTACAACTGAACAAACATATACATACAAATTGTTTCAGGAGAGAATAGCATATTGTTGGCATATAATTGTTCCATATCCAGGGAAAGTGAATCTTCTTCCATTAAAATCAGCTAAAATTTCTTCAAGCATTTGACCCCCTTTAGTAAAATGAAACATTTCGGACAAAGATTAGATTTGAAAAACTTAGTTTCTCTTAGAAAAAATCCTAGTTTCTCTTAAAACCAGCAGAAAATCAGCCACATCGTGTCTAATGGAATATATCTGGAGCTCTTACATCTTATCTGGCGAACAATATTATTTACACGGTTACTCAGTGACAGGATACGCAAGCATATGGTGTCAATAATCCTCATATTGGGGGAGGCGTCATATATGCGTATCCTATCACTGAGTAACCATGTAAGGAATTTAGCCTGCGAAGATCTATCAATTCAGTGCGGAAGATCAGTGTATAGGAGAATCGCTTCAGCGATGTGACCATTATATTCACACCCAATGAAGGGAGATAACCTACTCAGCAGACACATTTGACGTTGTCTGCAGGATTCAAGAAAATATGTGTACCCCACGTGACCATTGTTGTCCACTAAAAAGCGGAGCATTTGGTCTTTGAGAAAGATGAGTCTCTGTCCTAATTTTGATTTATAGTACTTCAATTCTAACGCTTCAGAGAATTTGCGTGAATGTAATCCATATCATCCTTTTTCAAGGTTGCGTTTGATGACGCCGAGGTTGACACAGCCATCATATAGCCATCAGATGTAAGGCCCCCGTTTGATCGAGGAAGTGTGCCGATTGGATGCATGTAGTCACTCGTGCCTTCTCGGATATCTGTCGAGCTCTCCCCAGCGACATCAGAGTCATTCGGCAAGGGGAAATCATTCGGCAGGTTGTAACCTCCGCCAGACGGGGAATCCACAATCTCGTTGTAATTCGGAATTTGACCATCATCGATCATATCAAACGGCTCCGATCGCACGTTCGGCTGGCTGGAAGGAATAAGAGAAAGGTATGAAACCAACGACATCCCAAGATGTTTTGTTTGTCTTCTTAATGAACAAACCTCCCTATCCAAATAAATAGATAAATAGATGTAAGAATAACTGCCAGAGGCGGTGTGCTTGCAGCATAATGGCATACTTACAGTCAAATTAGGTCAGGCGAGTGAAAAGCAATAAGTTTCTTCTGTATGATTACACATCTGATACAAGATTTATGAAGGCTGTTTTAAGACTTAAAGCCATATTGTGTTCATAAACCTGTCATAGAATAGAACTTAAATAAACCATGCAAATATCTATAAAAAAATGACAGGACACCCAGCTGGGTCACAATATACTGACACCAAAGGTGACACCGAACATGACACCCCTCTCACTCCGACGTGTCGTAACGTCATGTTGCTAATGATGTCATGCCAAAATTAAGGCATGAAAATATGAAATGTGCGACACAAAAGACAACACTGACCACATGTGTATATGCATCGATATCGTATTCCACGGAAATTTCAAGAGCAGAAGTTTTTGTGATGAAGAAGAAACCAGATATCGTACTTCAAACTAAGAAAAATCTTGCACATTCAGACGATCGAAAGCGCCGCCATGTTATCAGTTTTAACCAATGAGGCGCGACATATTTCTATATCTTGAGGACGCATCTGGTTCCGCTAACGTCACCTGTGCCCCGGTTTTGCGTTCTAACCATATGTACACGGGATAAAACTGACGTGTCCTCGTGCTTCCGGTTGCTCTAACAAGGCGTTTCCCACAGCTTAGCAAGAATTCCTGTTTAAAAGTTCCTATTTACAGAATTACCAAGCTCGTCAGAAAATTGCCTGTGGCCTTTTAGGTATGTTTTCACCCCTCTTCTGAAATAGCTCAAGTTACCTTATTTGTTGTCTTTTCTTGTAAATGAAATCATGGGATAAAGTGGAAGGGGTTCTTGACAACAGTGATACTTACTTGCTGTCTTGAAAATGTATCTGATTTAACTGGAATAGTCGCTTCATATTCTCCTTGTCCAATTTTTCCTCTTGTATTTGATTTCTCAGTTTCTTTAACCTGCAAACAAATATAGTTTGAAAAAAACCTTAAATTACTGAGCTTTTTGCATGTTACTGCAAAAAAGTATGTACACTGAAAAAACAAATGTTTATCATTTAAACATATCTTTGCAAAAGATAATAAACGTACTTTATAAATAAATGCCTTTCAGTAAATATTGGACGCGTACTACTTAAAGCGTTAAAATGATTTCAAAGTTTCACAAAGCTATAATTTGATCCGTTTTATACATTTTAGGATATTCATAAACTATTTTGAACGGTAACACGTGCACACACTATAATGAATGCTTACTTTTAACCTGTTCAAGGTGTGTTTATTTTTGAAATACACGCGTATGTTTCATAAATATATTGATTTACTTTATAAATACATGCAGTATTTTATAAACGCAATAATTTATGTAGTAAATTGAATGGGTATATTGCTTAAACAGAGTAATTTAAAGGTTTCAATGTATATGATCAACATTATAAAGCGGTCTTATTATCAGTTATAATAGCATGACATACATGTTTAAGTATTAAACATGTTACACTTAAACAAGGTATTTGTATTTTAAGTATAGTCCGTTCTGAACTACTGAAAATAATTAAAAGATACATGAACAGGAACTCTAAAGCAAAAATTATGAAGAGTGTTATACTCAAAAAACTACGAAAAACATTTTCTGAGGCGTATTTAATGTCTAACATTAACAACACAATCTATGTATATTTTCCTTTAATGGTCGTGAATTTTAGGACATAACATCATCGATGAACTTACTCTACACAAAGGATCAGTTTAACACCCCTCAACTGAAACTGCCCCCCCCCCCCCTTCCCCTCACAAACAGTTGTATTGACAACTATCACCGTTTATATGTATTTCATGCTAGGGATTTAACGTCAAGTTTCAGTCCACGAGGAGTCAGTAGGTGTAGGTACACGTACTGTGTCTTCTTGTGACAGGGCGAGTCCATGCCGCCAAGGTGGTGCCGTCACTGAACTGTCATGACGAAGACAGTAGACATGACACCCCTACCAGCCACATTATACTGACACCGGGCCAACCAATCATGTTTCCTTGCTCTGACCTCTTAATGCTGAGCCCCAAGCGAGGCATCAGCAAGTGCCATTGTTGAAGTCTAGTATGAGTCGACCCGGCCGTTTTTATAAACAAAGAAGAAATCTAAGAAGGTTTTTTGTACTTTTACATGACAGCACGCTTGCTAAACTGCATAGTGGGAAATGAAAACCAAACATTTTAAGTATATTAAGTTGACCGATATAGAAGTAAATAAAAAACACACACCAACAAAAAACAAACAATGGAATAAGTAAACTGAGATAACACAGAAGCTATCTAAAAACTGGCTCTACACCTTTTCTATTTAAATGTTGGGCAGATTCATTTTGATTGCCGTTAATTTCTGCCCTGTTCTGATTTTAACGTTTGACACGAAAAGATTGATTTTAACTGGCCAATAGTTCCATGGTGTTCTGCTTTAAATGTTGGGCACAAGAAAGGTTTAACTTTGACTGGTTGTTGATTCTGCAGTGTTCAGATTTAAATGTTGGGCACAAGAAAGGTTTAACTTTGACTGGCCATTATTCTGTAGTGTTCAGATTTAAATGTTGGGCACAAGAAAGGTTTAACTTTGATTGGCCATTATTCTGTAGTGTTCAGATTTAAATGTTGGGCACAAGAAAGGTTTAACTTTGACTGGCCATTATTCTGTAGTGTTCAGATTTAAATGTTGGGCACAAGAAAGGTTTAACTTTGACTGGCCATTATTCTGTAGTGTTCAGATTTAAATGTTGAGCACAAGAAAGGTTTAACTTTGATTGGCCATTATTCTGTAGTGTTCAGATTTAAATGTTGGGCACAAGAAAGGTTTAACTTTGACTGGCCATTATTCTGTAGTGTTCAGATTTAAATGTTGGGCACAAGAAAGGTTTAACTTTGACTGGCCATTATTCTGTAGTGTTCAGATATAAATGTTGGGCACAAGAACGGTTTAAGTTTGACTGGCCATTATTCTGTAGTGTTCAGATATAAATGTTGGGCACAAGAAAGGTTTAACTTTGACTGGACATTATTCTGTAGTGTTCAGATTTAAATGTTAGGCTGATTTTTACGAAGTTTTGTTGCTGACTCAAGCCTATAGAATACAAACATAAATGGCACTAAATAAATGGTGAGATTACACACAATAATAGCTTAAAGCCAGACAATGTATTAATACAGATGACGACACAGACACAGAATTCAAGAATTGACATACCGAGTAAAACAAAGCACGAGGATGACACCGAGGATGAGAACGGCTCCTCCCAGGCAACCTGCCACTGCACTAATGACTGAGCCTGAAGAAGATGAAGTGTCAGATTCGAAAACAATACACCACCGGAAACAAGCGCACGCAAATTACCAAATCTGCCAAATGGCGAGGAAAATATACATCCGAGAAACAGAGAGTAGTTACAGGCCTACCCAGTCGAATCTACCTCGCCGTAACCTGCATAATGTGAAGGTTTCTCCACCTAACCACAATTGAATCGAGCTGTCAACCTTTTAGTTCTTTCCTCTGAAACGTTGCACTTGGTGTGTAGGTGTGCTCCTAAAACTGTCACATGGTACTCAAATATTGCCGTGTCACCATATATAGTATATAGGTTCTGCTTGTGACACGTCACGCTTTATGCGTTTTTATTTATTTTCTTGATTTACTCCATTTTTATATATGTATGCTGGTAAAGTTGTGACGTGATACAAGAGTATGGCAGTGTCACTATATATAGCCCAAAGTGCTTCCCCTTGATACGTCACGCGTTTGGGCAGATGTAATACACGCGAAATGTAAAGGCCACAGAGCAGTCGAAAGTGTCTGCTTTTGACACGTCAAACCTTTTTTCTAGGTATTCTCGTAAAGTTACGCACTGTGTTTTAGCCTTAAACTCTGACTTGCTATTTGCGGTGACTTATTTTGGAAAAGGGATTTCCCTTTAGGAGATTGGAAGCCTGCGAATGTCTGTAGTAGGATTTTTTCCAGTTTTCATGTGAAGCCGCCAGGCCAGACATTATTTTACAGAGATAAAATGCAACGCTCATTTTTAAAGAACTTTTCAGCATATATTTTGTGCAGGATATTTCTTAAAATTTCCGGCAACGAACGCCCATACATCACTGCAGATGATGACATTTGAAACCAAATTTAGTTTGGTCGGAAATTATCAATGAAATGGGGATTGCAATTCGTCTGTCAAGTTATGAGAACAAAAAAGAACTATTAATATACTTACCATTTACATTACCTGTCCTTCCGGTTACCACCACCCATACCTCTGTCTGTCTGAATACAAAACAATAATACAGAATATTTATTTATTTATTTACTTATCTATTTGATTAGTGTTTTACGCCGTACTCAAGACTATTTCACTTACACGACGGCGGCCAGCATTATGGCGGGAGGAAACCCGGCAGAACCCAGGGGGAAGCCCACACTATCCGCAGGTTGCTGCCAGACCGTCCCACGTACGGTCGGAGTGGAAGCCAGCATGATAAAGCAGAATAAGAAAGGTCACTATCATAGTAAACTATCTCATGACTCTTTCTTATGAACCCTACTCCCCACCGCCACCAATTATATTTCTTCTGATTATCCTTTATAGTTGCGACGAACGAGAGGTATTAGAGCACGTCATCATTGTTTCTGTTGTCGTTGTCCTTCTTGCTGTTGATGGGGAAGGTGTCCGTTGTTGTTCTTCCAGTAACGCAGTATTTTTTCTAAACGCACACGCGTCGCAGTTTGTCACAGGATATCCGTTTTTTTATCTTGTTCAGTGACGTTTGTTGTCATACTGATCAGTAAGACAAGATCGAAATGCTTTAGTCATCGCTGAATAAAGTTTACTAAGCATCTCAAGTACATGTACAAATTTTACTGAGAAGGCCAACGTTTTGAATAGTTGAAGCGATCGGTAAAGTCGCTGACAAAGGCCGAATAGAAAATTGTGTCTATTTCTCAGCACCGTGCTATTTCTGCACCATCTGGAAATATGCAGAGTATATTTTCATCCAAACAATTCATCGTTAGATTACGGGAGAGAAATAACACATTCGTAAATGTGATATACCGGAAATGTAAATTTTTTTGATCGGAGTTTTAGGTTCTACTAGAGAACATTGCACTTATACGATGGCGGCTGGTATTATGGTGAGAGCCCGTTCGAAACCTGGTGGGGTGGAAACGAGAAACTAGATAGCTTTAATTAATGTTTCAATGACTAATAAAGCTAATATATGCATATAATATACATTATATATATATATATATATATATATATATATATATATATATATATATATATATATATATATATATATATATATATATATATATATATATATATAACTAAAAAATTATTTATTATTTTATAATTATTTGATTATTTTTTGACGCCATACTAAGGAATTTTTCCCTACTTGTACGACAGCAGTCAGTTCTTACGAGTGTAATTTTTAGAGTAACTAAACATGGAACCTATGGTGAGCTACTGGCGAACTCTCCTCGTTGCAAAGCATTGTTGCAAATAGGTCAAACGGATGTTGCACACATTGACTACAAGTGTTCAATATATCTGTGACGTCATGACGTCACAAATGCGTTCAGCGGGAATGGAATGAAAAGGTAGGTTGTGACGAGAAAGGGCAATGGGACATTAAATGCATTGGATCCATTCATTGCATCCATTTGCTAGATGAGTGCATGTAATGCCAAATACGATTTCTATAACTGGAACCAACAAAACCATGTCTGACTTAAGACAAAATCTGAAAAATAATTCTGTAGAATATTGTTGGGCCACGGCAATTAGAATAGTTCAGATTTGCGAGTTAGAACTCTTTCATCGTTGAAGGTAGAAAAAAGTCCAAATGTATCATGTGAACGGTCTAAAATGTTAGGCAACCTTTTTGATCCCCTTCACTGTAACACGGGCATCTGAAAAAAGTGTCATAAAATAATTTAGAGTAGACTAATGATAGAAAAAGTTGAGAGGCTGAATGTTTGTAAAGGTGAGCGAGGTGATCGGTAAGTCAGTTTCAACAAAGGTTGCCTTACATTTTCACCTGTCACATAACACAGCAGGACTGTTTTTACCTTTGACGACAAAAGATTTCCAACTCGAAACCCCTATTCTTTTATCGCTGAAGGTAAAAAATGTCATACTGTGATGTGTTAGAATGAATGATTAAGGCTTTTCTCCACAATGGCAATTATTCAGACCTATCGTGGCGAGTGACGTGTTAGAAACTATTTTTATTATACTGATGATACCACGGGCGCCTGGGTGAAAATATGACAGACGTTAACAAGAGTAGACGGTAGATGGAGAAAATTAAGAAACTCGGCGGCTGTGAGGTCCCCGTACTGGAAGGAGGTATCATTTGCCCCTCCATAACCCAGTAAGAAATGTGATCGGTAAATTAATCTCAAAACAGTTGTCTGGCGTTTCTGACAAGTCACATAATACAGTGCGAGTGTTTTTACCTTCAAAAAATATTCACAGCGTTTTTGAAAATGTCTCGTGATATTCAAGTCATTGCCTGTCGTCCAGTCGCTGCCTTGTCCATTGAAGTTATAGCATTCCACTTACTAATTTATTACCGTAGAACTATAGCTGTGTCGCACACTAAAAAAATAAGCTGTTAAAATTAACAGGAAGCCTGTGGTGGGAGTGATGCTAGAATGTATCACACATATTCTACTAACCCAAGATAAAGATTATATTAGAACAGAATATTATGTTGAGTCTGACAGAATGATGTCTTACAATAACAAAGTACGTTCTAGCATCACTCGGATTAAAATCCGTTAAAATTAACAGATTAATTTTTTTAGCAAAACGCTGTGTTAGGTTAAAACGAAACATCAGAAAAATATTTCCAGGGGTGTCAGAAAATATCTTGTGAGACTGAAATCATACAACGAGTGATCTAGTCACTGACTTTTTTTTTTTTTTTTGAAGTTAGAACCTTTCCACTTATCCTGACTTTGGAACGACACTTAACAGTTGTTTTGAAAATATCTCGTGGAATTGAAATAAATAGCCAGTCGTCAAGTCCCTGATTTGTCTTTGAAACTGGAGTCTTTCCACTTACCCTGACTTTGGGACGACGCCTTTGTCACGTGCCACAACGGTAAATCTGTATATGACCTCTTCTCCATCCAGAGCGTAACTTAGTGTTATTTCTCCTGTGTTCAGGTGGAGTCCAAAGATGGATTTGGTCTGAAAAATGTAACTGAACTGTGATCGTCCGAAAGTATGCATTCATTCATTTATTTGATTAATTAATTGGTGTTCGACATTTAGGCGAAGAATACCTAAACATGGTGTTAAACACCGATCAGATCCTTTCAGATGTTCCAGATAATCAGATGTTGTATATTCAGTGGTGTTTTATATCGTATTCTTGAAAAGTTCAATTGTCGTTAGGCTCATCGGTAAATTAATAAACCCTTCGAAGCATATGATGGTTGATTTATTAATTTTACTGTACAAAGAAATTTTTCATTTAAATGACCACGGACGGGTTTATGGTTTGGTAAAGCTTGAGTGTCAGGAGTAACAGGTCTATCTCTTGTACGATACCTGGCAAACCGCTTTAATATCAGTAGATCGACCATATACCTATACCGGAGTGCATTATCAGGTATACAGGCGACAAGTGATATTATGAGCATACTTGGCGCATAGCTGCATTCGAACGCTTGACCTCATAGGTCAAAGGTCTAGGGTTAGGGTTAGTTGTAGTGAGCAGCCCTTTTAAAAGATCAATCCCGAGTGAAAATGCTCTTGGAAATGGAAATGAGTGTATTTGGCCCTCACCCTGTCGTTGGTATCCTTAGCAAATGAGTACTCTATCTTTCCGTTGTCGTCAGGGTCAGGGTCCTCGGCTCGTACTGTTAGCAGAACCCTCCCGTCTACCGGGGTGCTAACATTCACATCGACAACGTACGCGTCTAGGAGAAGAAAAAGTGTATTTACTTTATTGGTGTTTTACGCTGTACTCAAGAATATTTTAACTAATACGACGGCAGCCAGCATTATGGTGGGAGGAAACCGGGCAGAGCCCAAGGGAAACCCATGACCATACGCAAGTTGATGGTAGACCTTCCCACTTACGGCCGGAGAGGAAGTTAGCATGTGCTGGACTTGAATTCACAGCGACCGCATTGATGAGCGGCCTGGGTCATTGCGCTGTGCTGGCGTGCTAATCCCCTTGGCCACGGAGGACTTTGGGAACAGAAGGTAGATACATACATGTACCTAAATTTAAAAACATGAAGTCAATAAGATCCATATTGCATTTGAATGAACGAAAAAATTAACAAAAATATGGGAAAGGTATATTCCGATACAGTTTTTGTACTCATGCTTATTTCGTACTTAGTATTGTCTGTTCTTTAAATAAAATATACACGTATGGACTTTTAGAGTCGATGCATGCTCTCCCTGAGCTGAAGGTAGAGTTATGCCCGTTGTTGAAGATAGAGCTGAATAACAGCCTTGAGTATTTCATAATCTGTATTGATCGAATAAAACACATTAACTGTTTAAGTAAAAAAAAAGATAACAAATGTTATAGTCTTAGTTATTTCGAAGGAGAAGTGGAAACCAACCCTGACCGCCACATCCATTTTTTCTGACGTCATTGGTGACTCTGCAAATCAACTTCAATCAAGAATTCTCACGAGGCCATGGTATGCGCCATAGAGGCACAGAAAACATTACTTATTTATTTATCTATTTATTTTTTTAAGTAGTGTTTTCCGCCGTACTCAAGAATATTTCATTTATACGACGGCGGCCAGCGTTATGGAGGCAGGAAAGCAGGCTGGGCCCGGGGGAAACTCACAACCATACACAGGTTGCTGCCAGACCTTTCCACGTACGGCCAGAGAAGAGGTTAGAAAACACTATGTCGCCTCATACATACCACATTTAAAAGGCAAAACAGGGATCGTGTGACCTCAGCGGAAACAGCTGCGTTCTCGGGTGATAGAAATAACTGAAGCCTAATTGGTAAAAACTGATAAATTGGTGGCGCCTTCCATTCACACAACGTGCACAATTTTACTTACTTTGAACTGCGATATCACGATTATGTAACAAAACTAAAACAAAAAGGTTTAGTTTCTAAACTGTAACGGAGATTCTTTATCCGTACATACACACATTTAGTGGAATGTTGTCTTTTATCTTTAAGAAACGTTCGTCAACACAGGGAAAATGAAATTGCCAACTTTCAACAGTCAGAACAGCACGTGTTCTTTTTTCCGTTCATATTCTACTAACAGTGCTACTGGTTTTTTTTTCTTTTTTTTTTTCTCTTTTTTCTTTAGGACTTGAAACGAAATGAAAGAGAAGTTCTCATTGGCTAAAATTCTTTCCGAGGTCGCTATCGGGTATTATCAGGCCCAGGCTGGTAATGTCACCAAACTAAACCATGGGACATAATGTACAAAGAACCATACCGTTATGTGCCATTGAAAAAAGATAGAAGTGCATAGAAGAGTGGTGAGGATCGTGAAGATACACCATTACCATACACTATATGCAAGTTCGTCTCATTAAGTGGATTTTCAACATTTTGCAACTTTTAATCAAAACCTAAAAATGATGCAAAAATTAAGTGAAAGAGCGTGATGTGTTTCTTTTTTTTTTTTTTCTTTTTTTTTATTTTAATGTTTTGTCGATGTTTCCTTTCAAAACAAAAGTGTACTTGACAAATATTTTTGTATGGTGGGTATTTCGGACCAACACAGGGGAAAAGCTCTGAAGTGTGACCCATCCCATGAAGACCCACGATCTACCTCTCTTGAAGCGGAAGCGCTACCAACTGAGCCATCGGAGCCGGTGGACCAAGAGGGACTAGATTCCATTTTAGTAGTATATGATGGAAACAAAATAACTCACCTTTCTGAAATGTTGGACTGTGAATGTTTGTATCGTTGTACTTCAGCTGGATAATTATCATAATACTCGACCTGTTTACTAGAACAGGACCCACAGCACTGACAAACTAACTGAAAATAAAAAAACCCCAAAATATTACGTTTTATCTGAAATACAGGTAGGCTTTTTTACTGTATATGTAGGCCTATATTTAGTACGGAAACTATATTACGTAACAACGGCACAACGTCGAGGCCGCGAGCAGCAGGGGACTTAAATCGCGCGTACAGGGTTTACTCGCGCTTTTAATTTAACACAAAACTCCGCTTTATGGAGACATAAAATCACATTTATGTTTTCATGATTTATTCATAATCCAAGTAAGTCATGTTATGTTATGTGGTCTAAGACAGGGTCCTTCTAACTTCAGGTTATTATCAGACATACCACATAGATTATTTTCCACCTGATCTTCATTTCCCTAGACACACCAAAGATTTTGGCAGCACTTTGGCGCCATGGATTCGCCCAACCACACCTAATGACTCCTCGTCATTAAACCCCAAGTATGCATACGTTTAGCACACCGTACTCAACAAAGGCAAAGTTTCGAGTTTCGATTTTACTCGCGCGCAGGGGTTACTCGCGTGGACAGGTGCTACTGGAAAGAAGCCATAAACGACAATGTTAACGTTTAGCGCTGTAGCTCAGGACCCAACCATTCCGGGGCCAATAGGCTTTGGTGCATACCTGGCCCAGCCTGTGAAGAAGCTATAAAAATCTTGACATAGCTTGACCGTCAAAATCTGGACCTTTCTATGCAGGCAAGCTGGGATGGGTGCATAGCAACGCCAAGGTGACGTCACTCGCAGCCTCATTAAGTTGTAATGAATCTGTCCGTATAGGGGTTACTCGAGCGTACAGGGGTTAATCGCGCGGACAGGGGTTACTCCGCGGTACAGCGGTTACTCGCGCGAACAGGGGTTACTCGCGTTACTTTTAATTTAAAACAAAATGCCGCTGTATGGCGACTGAAAGCACCGTCTGTGATTTGATGATATGTCCATAATTCAAGTAGCCCATGCAGTTTGTTATGTTGTCCAAGACAGGTTTTACTGTAACTCTGGTTATTATCAGGCAATATTACGTAAATTAGTTTGCAATTATTGCTCATTTCCCTGAACATTCTCATATTTTCTTCACTCGTCGTCTGCAACTCTCAAAAAATAATCTGTTAATTTCAACAGGAAGCCTATTATCTGAGTGATGCCAGAAAGTATTGTGTTATTATAACATAATATTCTGTCATTTCAACATAATATTCTGTTAGTCTAGCAACAACCTTATATTGAATTAATGAACAGGTTGTGCTATAATTAATTGAATGATCTGCTGGAACAAAAGAATACATTCTAGCATCACACAAACAAATGAATTCCTGTTGTGTTTAACAGATTATTATTATTATTATTTATTTATTTTGAGAGTAGCCAGTGCTGCGAGCAAGTAAAGTGCCCCTTTAGAGAAGCTTACAGTAACAATATGGTCCTTTCCATTTTCGAATTTCTCAGAACACGATGTATCACAGGCTTTTAGCGTCCGTAGCTGCCCTGTGGTCTCGTTGACCTCGAAGTATTCATTCCACGGTGGGACGATAAAAGCTTTGTATTTTATCTGGTCATTAGGCGGAGCATCTGCATCAGTGGCTGTAGGTAAGCGAACCGTTTCTCCTGCATTAAAATTCTGTGAAGACAATATTTCTTTTCTTGTGAGTCCTCGACTTGTATACAACATATATGTCATATACATTTACGTTAATGTAAACAGATAAGCGTATTTAAAAACATTGTATGAAACATGTACACACAAATGTTGGCTAAAGTGAGGGATATCTATATAGGTTTCCTGGTGCTTATATATCTGACAACTAATTTCCTTATCGCTGTTGTAACTCAAAGCCGTTGTTGTTTAATACAATATGTATCAATGTAGGCAGTATGCTTGTAAGAGGGACATTTTCTACATTATATGGCGTAAAATATTCGTAGATATGTTATTTATTTATTTATTTCATTTGTCTTTTACGATTTACTCAAGAACATTTCACTTAAGCGAAGGCGGCCAGCATTATGTTGGGAGTTTATATATAGGATAGCCCGGCATTGAACTCACAGTGTCTCGCATTGGCGATTTTCGCCTAGAGTATTTCACTTATACGACAGGGATTAGCAGTATGGTGAGATGAAGCTAGGCAGAGGCAGGAGGAAACCCACAACCGCAGTTTGTCAGACCTTTCCACGGAGAGGAAGCCAGCATGCGTCACGGGATATGGGAAAAAGTCAACTATTTACTGTCCAAGTGCATTAAAACTTTAATTGTTAGTTTTTCAACGTTTCGTTGTACGGTGATATTAAGCCATGAGAAAAACATGAAATATCACATGTAAATGCAGTATTGTGTAAATACAGAGTAAACAACCTTATTGTTGGCCTAAATACAGATTGGCAGTAGCTTAACTTTCGTGACCATGGTGTTGTTATCTATTATAATTATGAAAGTGTACATCCACACAATTAGAAACTAATATATCTAAAATAAATATAAAAGAAAAACAAAGCTCTTATACACTATTATTTGAAAAATTTAAAAATACTTTCAAACCGCTGTAAACAAAAAAATAAAATATTTTTGAGTATTATACATAGAAAAATTGTACATCGTTTCAATAAATAATAAATATGATATTAAAACAGATGATAAATCAGACGATTTTATCCATTATAAGATAGAAAACGTTGCAAACTGAAATAAATCATAAATCAGAAACTTCTCATCCACAATAGTTATGTACATTCAAACGTTGCCAACTAACGTTGTTATCAATTATAAATAACTCCAGAACATGAGCACGTACGTCCAAACGTTACAAATTAATCAATCAAAGCTTCTTATCCATTATAGTTAGACAAATCCAAAAGTTGCAAACAAATGAATGAAAAAATTGTTACCCACCTAAAACCCTTTTAGCATGAATGGTGAGACTAAGCCAAACACGCCTAGGTATGCCCCACGCGGTCGTTTGTATCCACCATACCGGTGGTGATGTAAAGCGAATGTTGCAAAAAAACGCATAAACTACCAGAGAGTGGGTTACAGAGTGCAGGACATTTACCTGTGTCAGTGTAATGGTGGCACTTTTTTCGCTGAACTTTGGGTCATTGTCGTTGACGTCCAACACAATAACCTCAATCAGTGCTGATGACGTAGTGTTGTCGTCACCAGCACACGGCCGTCACGGTCAGGTTGAACCGTGACGTCACTTCTCTATCTAATTGTTTGGCGACCGAAATTTGCCCACTGTGTTCATCTATTCGAAAACTACCTAAAATGAGGAAAGAACAGAAAGGAAAATTAAAATACTTTAAAAAAAAAAAACCAAGACATAAAACTTAAATCTCCTGGAGCAAAAAATCCTTTTACACCTAAATGATTTTCACACAGTTACTTTTTCATCATGCATGTAGGAGAATTTTTTCTTTACATCATCATATAACAATCTTATTGTGAGGTGGTATTTGTTTATTTATTTATTTTTTTTTTTGGATCCCTGTAACTGAGGGCCTTTCTCACAAATGACAGGCTGCTGTATAACTTATCTACATTTGGACTGTTACATTGTTGTGACGAAAATAAATATTCAAAGCGATATCTGCAAAGGACTAGAACCCAGGGGTTTAAAAGGGTCCTGGTTATTGTGCAGTGCAATTGCAGGGTTATACGGTATTATCGGCATGAATGTGGCTCAAGTGATCTAACGATCCCCTGAGCAGTACTGAGCCGGCACTAACCAGTGGTATTTAAACAGTACAGGTCCAAAGGATCTGTGACTATCGGCTGCCAAACACTAGATTTAAACCATGCCGTTGTTAGATTTTTGGGACCTACTGTTATGTGAACAACTGCCGTTAGCTTCTAAATTTAGCTTGCCACTGTTTACATATGCTGAGTTCAGGGCCTGCTGTCTGCCTCTGCCTTAGAATGTTCCAGAATACGCTCAGTTCGGGGCCTGTTTGTTTACAACAAGTGTTCAAGAATTTTCTTATTCTAGAAAATTCCACCAGTCTATATAAAACCTACGAAAGCAGGTCAAATGAGGAGAAAGGAGAGTTATTGAGAGTTTTGGATGCTTTCGCTGTGTGTTACTTTAGTAGGCCTTTTGTGCTGAATTTTGGTGTCTTTATAGCCTCTGGCTTTGTTTATATCATATCTCCACCGAGCACTTGTTCAGTCTGAACTTGTATATTTAATTTGTGCTCACAGTGCTTATTAGCACACGGACACTGTCTGTGAATTTGTGTGTATATTTCGTCATACACTCAGTTATACTGTGGATTTTACCTCTTGTGAATATTGGTTCTATGCATTTGTGCCTTTGTAGTTTTCAGCATTGTGGAGTATATGTGTCCATTCGGACTTGACACCGTTGTACATGTAAATCCTTTAGTAGTTGTATAAGTCTTGTCATCTGTTCTTGTTAAACTTGCTACTAAATTGTAGAAAAATAAAATCTGCTGGTTTTGGTTACTTTTTTGTGCGGCTAAACTGTCGTGTATTTCGAACAAGCCATCTCTTTATAATACAGACAGTTTGGGTCGTAACACCTACATTCATGGTGTAAAGATGAGTGTGCTGTAACGTGGTGGGAAAAATTAATTTTAATACTGAACGTAATTTCGGTAAATCGGAGCTGTGCAGTGGTATGGTTTTAACAATGTTTTCTCTCGAAGAAAGAAATTGTCACATTTCCCAAAAGAAAAAATTGAGTCGGCCGGATCTAAGTGTCTCCATCACATGTTTTTTTTCTAAATCAGGGCCTCGCTGAATCACTGGAAAGGCGATCATTTTGTATCATGTATCTATTTTTATTTAAAAAAAAAAAACATAATTTGACCGGTATTTGGTAAACTAAGTATTGGACCTCACAATAATGATTTAGGCCTGTTTACATACCCAAATAAAACCAGTATGGAGACGCCAAAGTACTTTCTGAAACTGGAACTATGGAACTATACTCGGTAAATCGATGACAAGTTTCATCGACACAGAAATGCCCTCATATGATTCCCCAAAAGAAGAAAATCTGTCAGTCAATCGTTCGATCGGTTAGGCTGATGATGGGCAGGTCGGTTGGTTAAATTCCTGATCTATTTGTCCTTTGACGGAAAGACCTGGATATAACAAGACACGAAACCACATTTGGTTGACATTATGGGTCTAGTACGGGCCAAATTGGCCTTGTTCTCTCTTTCTACCTACGACAAACGGGTCTTTCAGCAACCTGTGCATGGTCGTGGGTTTCCCCTGGGCTCTACCCGTTTTCCTCTCACCATAATGTTAGCCGCCATTGTGTAAGTGAAATAATCTTTAGTACAGCGTAAAACACCAATCAATAAACAAATAATCCTACGACAAGCGTCCATATAAGTTGCGCTATTTGTTTACCGGTCGGTCGGATGGTCAGTTTTAAACATTCAATTTTTATCCCTGGCCCTTTCTGAGATTAAGCCGATACGATATCCTATACTGGTTATCTAACCAGTCTTTCATCTAGTCAATGGTTATATTTACCTGAATCGGGGTTCTGCTCCAAGGAATATGTGGTGCCGTTTTCGCCGCTCCTGGGGTCGGTTGCATTAACCTCCGTAATCTCAAACCCCAGGGCTGCGTTTTCCGGCAATGATACGTAGTACTGTGGTCCCGACAAAAACTTAAGTGAATCTGTAAAATACATAATAGGTGTGAAAACCCAGATGCGAAACAGTATATAGCAAGTGCACTTCCGGAGTGAGGAGTAAAACTCCAGTCAAATAAATAAATATGATAACTCTAATTTTGAAATAGTCCATCGTTTAAGGTCCACACATCGAATCGTGTTTGTACATGCGTTGTGTAAGATCGTGACATTTTAACCGAGGGATTGGTTCAATTAAATTGATGTTTTCTAGAATAACGTCACATGTTCATTTCTGAAAATTAGATGTAGCTGTATCTCAGGCATTTGTGGAATGTAAATTTTGCTAAATTTTAGGGAGAATCAGAACGATGACGTCATCATTCATTGTCATCAGCCAATGATGTCAGAAAAAAAGAACAAATTAAAACTTTCTCAACTATCATGACTATGGAAGACAGATGCAGCAGTTCCCGTTTTGGAGCCGCGTCTTTCACTTTCCGAGGATCGAGGGTGCAAGAGGTAGAGATTAACGATAACTGCATGTGTAAAAGTGGAGCAGTTTTTCCCAATCTTCACATGTGGGTTTTATGGGGGGAGGGATAAAGGAGAAGAAAACATAAAAATGATTCTAAAATCAGATGAAGGCGCATGAAAACCTAATTCCTAACGTGGTCTTATATGTTGAAAATGGTTTTGTATGATGGGTATTTAGAACCATCTCTTCGTCTATATATATATATATATATATATATATATATATATATATATATATATTCTGGTCAAAAATTCTGGTCAGAATCCAAAATTCCATTGGCGAGTTGAAAAGACCAAATTCCAGTTCAATTATATTTGTATTTGATGTTTTACGGTCTCATTTGTCACAGTTTAAACACAAAGACAATATATACCAAGAGGTGATCCCAAATATCCACCATGAAAAATCTGTTCAAAGAAAAATGGAAAATGAAACGGTAGACAACATTTACAGGTAACCTTTTCACACTCTTTCATGTGAACTTTGTGTAATTTTTATGTTTTCTCCACCTTTAAGGATACAGCACAAATTCTAGTGCTGGAAATTTACCAAGACCCCTGAAGCACCAGAATCTGTATGTGCTATATCCAATAAGCGTAATCCTTAACATCGATAACACTGCTACGTGAAGTCCATATCCTAAATGCCATCTACCATCCAGAGAATGACAAAACGTCCGCCTCGTAGCCGGGAGGTCCCAGGATCAAACCCAGGTCGGGCCATACCAAAGACAATAAAACTGGTACTTGCTGCTGCCTGGCTTGTCGCTCAGCCGTAAGAGGTTAGGTTAGGGCATGGAAACGTAACTGGCTGGCCCACTGTCAGTATAATGTGACTGGGCGGTGTGTCATGTATGATGTATTTGTACCTTGGTGTATCTTCTTTGTACGGAAAAAAATGTGGAATATAAAATATATACGACTACAGCAGTAGCAGTCTTGTTTTAGCAAGAGTAAAACAAGAACAGCCACTACAGTGTGATAGTCGAAATCCTCTCTCCAGACCACAAGATGTGTGAAACGCTGTGCAGTTGCACTACAGCTATTTCTTTACAGTACATTCGGCAATTATCACTTGGTGAAATATAGTTCCAGCTTTTGTGTATACTTAGGCTTGGCTTGCTTTTTCTGCTCTGTGGTTTGCTTTCTTCCGGCCTCTGTTCGGTTACCTCCCACTATAATGCTGACCGCCGTCGTATAAGTGAAATATCCTTGAGAGAGGCGTAAACATCATTCGGATAAATAAATAAACAAATCTAAACCTAGGTGTATTTGATAGTATTTTGATGTTACTAGTGATATCTCACAGATGGGCTAACAACAGGCTAAGAGGATTTAAGGCCTGCTGAATGGCAATGTACGTTAATATCGAAGTAAATAGACAATCAACTACAAACCTGAGAGCATTAGACCGGACCTTAAATACATTTATTTATTTATTTATATGACTGACGTTTTACGCTGTAGTCAAACAAAATTTACACTTAATTAACGGCAACCAGCATTATGGTGGCAGAACCCGAAGGAAACCCACGACCATCCGCAGGCTGCTGCAGACCGGGGCTTTATAGACAGACTTCCTCGTATAAAGTTAGCCGATATACTTACACCCTCCTCCACCAGCGAAGTTTCGGATCGCTGTAGCTAATCGTGCCCTCATAATCTGTCAGATTTAACAACTAGTATGTTATCTGACTGATACATGTACTAGAATATAATTTGTTATTGCAGCAGTTTATATTTCTAATAAATATAGCACACATATTATATTAATCTGACATAAAGATTGTATAAGACTAACAGCATACTGAATATGACACTATACTATGTTATAATAACGGAGTATATCATAGCATCACTTAAACAACAGACTTTCCGTTAAAATTAAACAGATTCCCCTGCCTCTGCATGGCTTCCTCCCACCATAATGGTGGCCTCCGCGGTATAAATGGAATATTTCTGATCAAATTAAAACAATTAACGGATTTTTGGGAGGAATATCATAATTTTTGATACAAACATAGTACATGTCCGACTCTTAGTTATGAGCGGACTTCTAAATATACGTTATTCGACTTCCTGATGTCCATGTTTCTATCAGGTATAGGCTACATGTACCCGCTGGATTTTCCACGTTACCATGCTTAAGTATTCAAGGGCTAAGAATAGTATTATAATAGTTTATGCTAATTCAGTATAACGAGGCCACATCCAAAAATTATCTGTGTAAATCTGTTGTCTGACTGATGCAAAAACGTATTCTCTTACTGCAGAAGATTATTCAGTTAAATATCGCACACTTATTCTGTTCCGTCAACATAGAGATTATATTAGGCTATATAGCAGGATATTGTTTATTTATTTAATTATTTATTTGATTGGTGTTTAACGCCGTCCTCAAGATTATTTCACTTTGATTATTAACAGATCTTTGTTAGTGAAGACCTTTCATTAGCCTGTTATACGTCTGCTCGTAAAATCTTGTGGCTCTCCAAAGACTTCCAGGGACGTCGAATAGCTGTCATTGAACCCAGGATTCCGCTTAAGTCGCTAAAGCTGTTAAAGATCAGTACGGGACAAAAATGTAACTTACATGTAGCCTCCAGGGACAGGATAAACAGGAAGGCGCACCTGCTGATTGCTCGAATCCACGTCTTTCCTGAGAACAAAGTTTATACACATATACTAGGTCAGAAAAAAATGTCAAGTGACGTATATAAAAGTCATTATGGTTGACTGATTGTTCAACGCTGTACTCAAAACTTGTCTGAGTTTGGCGGGTGGAGGTGGAGGCCTCCGTGCCTAGTGGTTAGAGTGCTATCGCAGCACAGTGACCTAGGAGCCTGTCACCAATGCGGTAGCTATGAGTTCAAGTACAGCTCATGCTGGCTTCCTCTCCAGTCGTACGTGGGTAGATCTGTCAGTAAACCAAGGATGGTCGTGGGCTTGCCGCGGGCTTCCCACCATAATGCTGGCTGCCGTCGTAAAAATTAAATATTCTTCAGCACAGTGTAAAACTCCAATCGAATAAGTAAATAAATAATTAACGGTAAAGGAAACAATCTTATATTTGAGATACAAATAAACCTTTCTGAACATTTACATGTTTGTATCTCGACTGCAGTTTCAAACGTCATGTTCCTATTTAGGAGTGGAGTATATATGTAACGGTTCATCAGGCTTTATATATGGACATGGTCACTCGAGGCTTATGTCTATATCTCCTGACTCTTCTCTGGGTGTAGTACTACAGAAGTGATGTTATGCCATAATCGCCCATCCATTCACTCATTCATTCATTCTGTACTACGTAGGTTAACGTAGAAACTAACGGTTTAAGAATGGTGAGTAAAAAATGAACGTTTTTAGGAAGGTGGACATAGAAACAAACCCTTTAATGTCAAATGGACGTTAAATCATAAGCATTCATCCGTCCTGTACCTCCTAGGTCTATGTAGAAACCAACGGGTTATTTATATATTTGACTGGTGTTTTACATCGTGATCATATTTCACTTATGCGTCAACATTATGGTGAGAGGAAAGTAGCCAGAACCTGGGTTTCGAAACCCACGCCCATAGGCAGCTGGCTGACAGACCTTCCCAGGTATGAGAAACCAACGTTTTAAGAATGGTGACTATAAACAACGTTTTCAGAAAGGTTTACATAGAAAAAAGGGTTCTGAGGACAACAGCACTGAAACCAACGTTTTAAGAATGGTGAGTAAAAACAAAGTTTTCAGAAAGGCAAATGTTCTGAGAACAACAGCACTGAAACTAGCGCTTTAAGAATAGTGGATAAAACCAAAGTTTGCTGGAATGTATACGTAGAACCTAACGTTTTAAACACAATACCACCGAAGTGATTCATCCATTCCCTACTTCCTGGATTTACGTAGAGTGAACTGGGTGTATACAGTGTAACAGTTTCAAGGGTAATGGCTGAGCTAGAATGGATTCGCTGAACCGAGTTCTGCAGTGACCTCCCTTCGTGGTAACCTCCCCACATTCACCCCTGGAAGCGTGCCAAAAACATACCTCTTCGGAAAGTTTTCCACGGTGTCTTTTTTACGGCGCAGACTTAGTTCATCCTGTAAATCAGTTTTGCTGATGCTACCCATCACTTCAAGTTATTAGTAAGTAACCTTTTATGATTGTTACAAAGTTACAGTATAGTTCATACAGTAATTTGCGTAATTTCCCGGGTGTTGCTATTTGCATCAGTAATGTGTTTCTTGGGTGCTCGTTGTCTTCGCCATTGTCGAACTCTGTAATCAGTGATATATGTTTTAGGATAATGAAGGTGTTTGTATTAACATATAAGTCAATATATCTTGTGTATTACAATTTGTACAATATTTTCTAGCATGAGATCACATGGTATTTCAAACGTTGCTATGTGGAAAAACCACAGGATTGCAGTTTAGTGGATTTATGCATCGTGAGGTAATTAATCAGTTACTAATTAGTTGTTTGTAGACAGTTACTAATTAGTTGTTTGTAGACAGTTACTAATTAGTTTTAATTAGTGTGGTTTCAGTTGGATAGTAAATGCTCTAAAAAAGATACTATTGTTATGAGTGAGTGAGTGAAAGTTTTAACGTCGCTTTCGACAATATTTCACAATTGTTTCACAGCTGGACTTGAACTCACAGCGACCGCATTGGTGAGAGACTCTTGGGTCATTACGCTGCACTAGCGCGCTAACCAACTGAGCCACGGAGGCCCCTTTCACTATTGTTATGATGATATTCATTAGTAGTATAGTAAGTTGTTTTCAGCGTCTCATGGGTAGTGTAGACTACAAGTTTGTTTAGTTTTCATGCACATTCATTTGGTTAAGATTATATCAGTCACTTATTGATGTAAGGCTGACCCAGTGTATGTAATTGTGTATCATATTTGGAGAAATGTGGTATAATTACTGATTAGGTATAAATTATATATTCACTGAGGGATAGGGAGGCACGGGAATGTGTCCCTGATGATGTGCCCTGGTGAAGTGTCCCCGGTGACAATGTGGCACGAATAACCTGCATACAGTTGTGTACGTACGTACAGAGCTTGAGCAGCTACTCAACTCCTGGAGTAATACATGCACCTATACATACTTTATCTATATAATGCCCGTTCAAGTTGGATAAACTTACCTGCACATAGGTTGGACATCATAAAAACCGATCAAAATCACGCAAGCACAGGAACAGTGCAAAACGGTGTCTTCTGAGCATTCCTCCTTCACTACTGTGTCCAGTCACCGGCTATAGACGTGTACATATTCAGACTGGCCCAATTCCTTGAAACGCACAAGCCTTACTAGATCAGTGTGCAAACGCGGAAGAAAAATCCAGTATTTGAAGTGCATGTGAAGTATAAAAGGCCTCGTTTTCTATCTATACCGGGTGTGACCTATTTAAATAAAACTCCAGTGCATGTAGATACTAAGGTACAATTACGTACGTCTATACAGCCTGTTGTATCAGATTACGTATGTAGGTATCTGTACATGCGGTATAATAGTCCCGGTGTATGGGAGTGTTTCGTTGCACTCCCTATAGGGGGAAGTGGATGGCAGTCGATAACGTATTCATTTATTTTATTGGTGTTTTACGTCGTATTCAAGAACATTTCACTTACACGACGGGCTCAGTATGGCTGGAGGAAAACCGGGCATAACCCAGAGGAATGTATGACTATCCGCAAGTTGCTGACAGACATTCCCACGTATTTCTGGAGAGGAAGGTGTCATGAGCTCTTTTTTTTAAACTCACAGCTAACGTACTTAAGCTTCTTGTCTTTCAATCGCTAAGTTACCTAAAACATGAATATTACCCAATTCTCGAGCATTGGTTTTTCACAGATTCCCATATTTATGTAGCTGACGGACTATACGGCCGTTGACCAGCTAGATGGGGATTTCGAATCCAGCTTTCGCTGGTTCACCTCCGATTTTAGGCCCAGAGGCTTTGTCAGCTACGCCGCTGAGATCAGTGGATCACACCGTGAGGAAACTCCAGTTCAATTCAGAAATAAATCTAACCGTCCTCAAATAAGTGAAAAAAATAAAATTGAACAAAAATCTTGATTTTTTAAATTAATAAGGAGCGACAATCATTGAAAGAATACCTCTTTTTTACAGTTACGATATAGCTAGAGTTATGACCATTATTTAAGGCAAATAATACACTAAAATAAGGTATTTATCAGATGAAAGACCATTAACCACTGCCCAGGAAAACAGTTTCATTTAATTATTTATTTTGAATTTTTCTAACAGACCAAAATGCATTAAAAATATAGTATTCGATGATGATCTATTTCCAATGGGTGTCGGTGACGTCATAGCAATATTTATGACTTGAAACAGTTCGTTTCAAGTTTCATTTGCTGAATGTATTCATAGCTCCAAATGAATATGCATTTTGCATGATAAGATCTAGCAATCCACGTGTGTAAAGTAGTAAAAGGCTGAAGAGACTTAACTGGCCTCGATATGGTCAGAAAAGACCACAGAAGAACCTAAAGTTATACTACGTCGAAAAACATTCTTTATAAATAAATCAAACTATTTACCCAGATAATATTTAATGATCTGTCATCTGACCTGCACTTCATACAAGTGTGTTTCTGGCCTTTAAAGGTATTTGATATTTGCCATTTTGAAGTGTAAATCGCATTCTTCTTCTTGGTATATTTTTTATATATTTATTTGATTATCCGGAAGGAAACCGGGTAGAGCCCCGATGGAAACCCAAGAACAACCGTAAAACACCACTCCAAGAAATAAATAAAAAGAAACTAAAATGAGAGAAGCAAAAGTACACATGGCCACCGAAGGTGGGAGTTCCCGGGATCAAACCAGGGCGGGGTGATACCAAGGCCTTGTGCTACCTTTACAGCCCCTAGCCCCAGGTTAAGCAGTATTAGATACAGTATGAAAATGACGAGCGTTACAGACCCTAACCCATCAGATTGTGATTCAAGAGTAACGGACGATTGTATGTAAAGATCTCATGCATGCCACAAGAGGCGCCATCTATGATGTTACACATGACATACAAGATAGATGGTTACACTGGGCAACCAGCGCCATCTACGTTGTTAAATACGATGTACGTGATAAATATGTACATAGGGATAACAGCGCCGTCTATGTGGTTGATCACAATGCAGATCGCCAGAGATTCTGAACGCTCTGTCCATACCTGCCAACGAGAGTGTAATACCCATTGTAAAATTTGAGAAACTTAGAAAGAAGGCGTTTGATGGAGTATCCTTGACAAATTAGTTTTTGAACTAGCAACTTGTGACGCAGATTAAAGTCATCACAATTAACGCAAGATCTGACAAATGCAACAAGGCGAGATATGTATACCCCATATGCAGGACCCTTTGGTATATTGCTATCCAAATAAGGATAATTTACAACATCAAAGTTGAAATTATCCCCTCTGTGGTAAAGGCGGCGTGAAAGGAGACCTTGTTCGTCTTTGTACGTATATAGATCCAAAAAAGATGTACCATCAGGACTATCTGTTGTCTCCTTTAAATGCAATGAAGGCGGATAGATTTCCTTCACCGCTTCAGCAATGTGGGGGTTATTTAACACCAGTAGATCATCAATATACCGCTTGGTAAATGAAAAGGATCGAGGTTTAAACATATTACTTTTAAGTAATTTCTGCATATAGTCGTATTCATATGAAAACAGGTATAGGTCTGCCAAAAAAGGCGTACATTTGGTACCCATTGGAATACCTAGGCCTATGTACTGTTGGTAAATGGTGTCCCCGAATTTCACATAGATGTTACTAATGAGAAATTCAAGTAATTCAATAAATAATGTGACATCCCATGAGTGGTAACCTTTATAAATGGTAGAGCTATAGAAAGCCTTATTGCTTCTGACGTTAATGTAACGGTGACCTGTTTTAGTAAATGCCGAGACAATTAACGACGATATTCTTTCAATAAGATCTTGGTGAGGAATCGTAGTATAGAGAGTAGAGAAATCCCATGTGGATACGTATTTGTACAGTATATGCATATGAGCATCAAGTAAGATAAGACATTTGGAGTTGTTAAGAATCCACATGCAGTTGACATCTGAATTTTTTGTTATGGCACAACAATACTTATTCCAAAATGACTTTACTTCTTGTAACGCTCTAGTAAGTAGGGTTGACAAGAGTTTGGTGGTACAGCTTCTTGAACCCGCAATAAATCGAGCCTTGTATGGGGATTCATACATTTTAGGAATCCAGTAAAGTTGTGGTATTTCTGTGTGACGGGTAGGTATATTTATGCGCCTTTCTTTAAGAAAGGTTTTGTGTTTGTTCAATAGTTCCTCCAGAGTACATATAGTAGCAGAACACGTGGATGTCGTTGCAGATGTACGTAGCTCTTGAACAAGAATTTGATAATAATAATTCTTGCAAATAAAGATGACATTATTAGGAGCCCTGTCTGCTACATTGTTGACAAATTTACTAAGAAGGTCAGCGAGTGTTTCTTGCACAGTGGGATCCCTCAGAACCTGTTTAACTTTTGTGTAGAGCATCAATGTCTAGACGGTGTATAGCTAAACTAACCTTCTTTTTTACAATCTCAAGCCAATCGTTAGGTACCGAAGAATCCACTTTCTCCCGTTTTGACCATTTTTAACATACTCCTCAAGTGCCAAGATGATATTTTTTTGTTAGCTCGAATGTTGACATTTCTCTTTTCTCTATACTTAGGACCTCTCACAAAGAAATTCCTTAGACCATGATTCTTAATAATATTAAGGTTACAGGTTAGGACATGTTTACATTTGTCGTAGGTAAAAACTGAGGATTCACAATCACAGTTAGAGCCGCCAGAAGTATACGTCGCCAAATCGAACTCCTTGATGGCCTGGGAATAATTGAAAATTTTGGAAGCTATGGGCTTTGTTTACTCATAGGATATGCAAGGTGGCTCTTGGACATTAAAATAATTAGGCACAGCACTACGAACATCAGGTTCATTAAAGATGCGTGGTAGGTTAATTAAATCAAGGCCACTCTC
Source organism: Liolophura sinensis (assembly GCF_032854445.1). Classification (NCBI taxonomy): domain Eukaryota; kingdom Metazoa; phylum Mollusca; class Polyplacophora; order Chitonida; family Chitonidae; genus Liolophura; species Liolophura sinensis. The sequence continues at coordinate 12,185,358 of NC_088307.1, forward strand.
TAAATACTTTATCTTCAGAAAAAGTCGATCGTGTTGAGTTTCAATTGTAGGTTCAGAGCGATACAATCGAAAATACGATATGTCTTGACACAGACGTACAAGGTGAGGTGGAACATTAAAATTGTGTATGTTATTGGATACGTCTTGAACTACCTGTTTTAGCAAGTTCAGTGGCAGTGCATATAATACTGTGCGTAGAGCATGCATGCTACTGGTGTCATACGACAATCCTACTAAATAGCTAAATGTAAGGTGTTTGTAAATCATGTTTCCGTTGAACTTCCGCTGTCAAGGCCCACTGTTAGTCCAGACATAACGTCAGCCAAACTCTCCGTTGTAGGATTCACTAAATGAATCGGCTAAAAGCAGTTTTCACGCGCACCTTTTTAACATGTCTGTAACAGTCTTCCATTTTGTCAATAGTAAACTTTCCTCGTGTTTTTGTCACTTGTTTTCTTTGACTGTCTTAACGATTGCCCACCTTTACTGCCATTGTGTTTTGTAAAACTGATGATATACGCTCGACAAAAGCTTGCCTCCGCTTGCTCCAGCTTTGCTTGCTACCAAGTACCAGTAGGCCTGGACTGTAACAGCTGGATCAGCGAGTGCACGTGTACACAATAGCGGTGATGATGTTCTCAGAAATTTAAAAGGTACATTTTAAAGATAGTGTTTTGGGGTTTAAATAAAATGTTTTCGAATAAAATGTCACATTTCAACTTGTCAACTATAAGCATTAGACATCAAGAGCCTTGTTTTGTGTAGCCTATGTTGTGTTTCGTAATGTTTATGACGCGGTAAAAAGGCCATCGTCACAAACATGGTACGTTAACCTCCCCGAATACTTCACCGCCTTTGCTGCTTTATTTCGGCAATGAGTTTACGTGTTAAATCTGGTTTTCATGATTTATATGTAGTTGAATTATTAGAATTTCCTTCAATGAGAAAGGAAGCATTCCTATTTCACACAGGTTACAGATGTCACTTTTGTTTTACTAAACGTTTACATTCCTATATGTATGTCACGTATACGCAGCTTTGAAATATCTAGGTCAACTGCTCAGCTCGCCGTTGATTGGTTTAAAATTCGCGAGATCTGTTGAGGGAATGAAAGACAACGGCAGCGTGAAATGTGACGTTTTTCCTATTGTTTTTAATACAGTAGACTTTAATACGTTCATCTTGGTGCTTGTTGTGTAACCCGTTAACGCTGAACTTTTTTCATTCCCAGTAACAAGAATGTGATAAATTGTTTATTGCTACTATTTCAATCTACAAAACCTATGATCAGACTCGTCAAGAGTAAATAAAGGCTTTATTGTTATTAGAAGTCTCACGCATTTTTATCACTGATAATTTCCTCGTGTAATTTTCTTTCACATGCAGTTATTTTCTTTGACTGTCTTGACGACTGCTCACCCTTATCACCATTGTGTTTTGCAAAACTTAGAAATTGCCCTCTACAAAAATTTGTCTCGGATGTTTCCAGTTTACACTGCTACCATGCTGGGTTTTACATATGCACAGCTATTGCGAGAATGGCGTTCCAAGAAATGTAAAAGAAACTTTTTGAAGATAGTGTGTACAGGTGTAAGCAATATACTTCCGAATTTGCCTTCATTCACTGGAGTTTTAATCCCAGGGTGTTCTGATTGGTAAAACCTGTATCTGAAGTACGTGATTCTGTGATTAAAATCCATATACACTTTGTTTACTTAAATCCCAAGTTATTTAGTTCCCAAGGATAACGAGAGAAAGGAAGTCCTACTGAGAGGGTTCGATGTGATAAAAACAAAGACAAAATATAAGACCTCTGACATACGTGTGTGTACATATATCTGTTTGCATAAGGTAATAAAAATATGCAGAAAAACGTATGCCGGCAATATTAGTGTCGTACAAAGAAATGCGTGCAAATCGATGCGAAATATTATTTTCTGGGTAAAAAATGTATAAATTTTTATTTACATTTGGACCAATTATGAAAATACAATTTGTAGTTTTTTTTTTAACAAAATGGTTGGAAACAGTCGGTCGCTTATACTGGTTTCCTCTCCGGTCGTAAGTGGGAAGGTCTTCCAACAACCTGCGGATGGTCGTGGATTTTCCCAGGGCTCTACCCGGTTTCCTCCCGCCATAATGAGGGCCGCCGTCGTATGAGTGAAATATTCTTGAGTACGGCGTAAAACACCAATCAAATAAATAATTAACTAAACAGGTTGTCAAATGGCATATAGATTTTTTATTGATTGTTTTATCACATATGAAACTTCATAACAATAATTAGTTCTCTAGCACATATCAGTAGAAGTGTACATGTATACACCTGTTGCACCAACTACCGTCAGCAGCAAAACGCAGCCCAGGATCAAAAACAAGAACACTATCCTCAGCCAAAAGGAGAACAAAAAAGTGCAACAACAACAACGCCTTCCTCTCACAGAGCTTCTTGTCTGGGCCAAAGCCCGTATAGAATTAATAGCTGGTCAAATATATCAAAAATATTGTGATGAAAATGTTTTCTCTATCAGCCAGACTACATCACAGGCTTTATCACTGTGAAATGAGGGAAGGCAGACTGCGAGAAATCAGTGTGCTAACTACATGTGGAGACCCAGTACAGCAATTGGACGTCTTTTTTTCGCGACACTGTTGTAATTCTAAAAATGCGATTACAAAAACACAACACATCCATGAATATAAATGTTTTGTCCACCTTACTCCCAAGAACTTTGCCCAATTTTTATTCAAAGGCTTGAAAGGTCCTTTTCAGATTCTGGTCAAATACAGCTCTCCCTTGTTGGTTCGGCTGATGCCTTTTCGTTCACTCCAGGTAAAAACTCTACAAAACCATACGATAGCTCAATGGCCTTAATAACAAACCATAATAGATCACTCTAAGTCAGTGCAGTCATCTTAGGACGAAGATTGCTGGGAAAAGTTTAGATTTTTAGATTTTGAAAGAATGTCCTTCACCAGTGACAATAACTGCATCTTGTTTTTATTTTATTCTGCTTAAACCATTGTGTCATGGAGGGGTGTAGTTTGCTACTATTTAAGCGTTTAAATCTAAAATTACAATAAAAACCCTAACTGAGGTAAGTTTGCAAGAGGCCGCCTTTCACCGTTTCTGAGTCACCATCTGCAAACTGTCACAATGTCATCGCAGCCCTGTCTGTGCTACAGTTTTAAATTCCAAACATTTTCCACGTCGTTAAAGATGATATAAGTTAACCTTTTTAAGACTGAAGAACCTGTTCATACATTTGCCATGATTTTTTCAATCTTCCACTGCGAAGTGTCTCATTTTGTGATAAATCTCTAAAATGATTATAATTAAAGAAATCCGTAGGCAAAAGCACAGACAGATGACTTCGTTAGTTTACCTCGGTTAGGGCTGCATTCTAACACATCCATGTACTGTCAGTGCTTTAATAAATAGTGCCAAATAAACCCCCTAGCAGCATTGCTTAAGCGCAATAAGGTGAATGCAGACATGTTAATTAAAATTGCGGAATTTCGAACTGGAACTCTGATATAGAGTAGACGAATGAAAGAAAATTGAGAATCTGATCGTTTGTGAACTGGAGAAGTTTCTACAGGAAAGAGGTGTCATTTGTGTCCCTGGAAAAAGGTGAGACAGGTGATCAGTAAATCAATTTCAACAAGGTTGCCGAAAATTTTTTACCATTCACATGGCGCAGTAGGGCTGTTTTTGCCCTTGATTAGAAAAGAATTCCGACTCGAAACTCCCCTATGGTGTGAATTTCTTTAGCCTCAGTTACAAGTTCTGTTGTGTTCGAATTGTAAACATTCTGTCCGGGTCATTGCGGTTGTTTTGAGGTTTAGGCCCATGTTGCTCTGGACGGTCAGTATGGCTAGACGAAGAGCCGCTGTTACGTTGATTTGTTATCTGTGTGTTGTGTTCAGGAGCTACTGTCGCAACCCGAGTCGAGAACCAGGAAACAATCGTTCTTCCGAGAGGAGACCTGAGGATGTGACTCAAAGGATTCATGACACAGTTAGACCACAGTAGAAAGTAGCTCAGCTGAAATGTAACCTCCGGCCACATGTTTTTTGTACCCAACGAGGCGAGTGACGGTGATGAAGGTATAGGAAAGTACCCAGATTAAAAGCTTACAAAATGTCATTTTAAATATTTCCACATGTCTATGACGGGCTAACGATTGTCTGGCCGAGTTTTTCCGGACAAAGCGTGTTATGACAATATAGATTATAGTGCACAGCAAAACCGAGCCTGATAAATGGACGCCATAAAATGCTGTCATTAGCATTCTAAAGACGTTGTCGTAAGTGACAAAACAGTAACCGATCGAAGGAACTTTTTGAAGGTATCCATATTTGATACTCGAGAAGACCACCACGCATATGTCCACAGTTAAACATGTCACACTGATGAGCGCCAGGTGTATCAGACTAACAGCTGCTTTGTTATTTGGCGAAACTTTAGTCACGTTGCGAGCGGTAGTGCAGAGAATAAGACACTGGATTTGTAAGGAATAAGTCGACAGAAGAGGCCCAAGAATCCCGGTGATGCTGCATAGGGGCGTCGTGACGCCTGGAAGCGCTAACGTCACCAGACACATGGGGATTACCAACAGCAGGATTAAACTGTCCACAATGGCTAGGTTAACTATAGTCATGTTAAGTGGCGAGCGACGCAACTTCTTGAGTAAAACCACCATAATGTAGCCATTGGCTAACGTACCTGTCACGATCAAAATTCCCAACAGGATCACGATAGCCGCTGATGGCTGCCTGTTTGTGTTGCCCTCTGTAAAATTCTCGATCGTGGTATTGTTGGCTGATGACATGGTAGGTATTTGACAGGAATGGTTTGCGACAGAACGTGGCAGCTGTGAACACCAGGTGTTTCTGAGCTACTACTCCAAGAAGGTTCCCGGTTGCTATAAAGACAGTCCCTTTTGTAATAGCATGCTTCAAGACAAGGAAACGGCACCAGACTTGTGTATGTCAACGAAGAACTGTTCTCAGCACACACCTTCAAAAGGATTACGCCTATGGGCGTGCTCTGTGTATATACAGCGTTTTAGAAACAGGGCGTGTCTTACTACTTAGCGACACCAATAATATCAACAGGTGTTTTACTGGTATCGTGTGACAAGTCTTGTGCAATGCCACCCCTCGCTGACGTTCAGAATGATCAGATGCAGCTGGGAAGTCCATGCTGGTTAGACTTATGACGCCTAATAAATTGGAGTTAGCACCACTGCAATCTTTCTTTGATTTAATTCTATTTTAGCCTTGTAAATTGCTACTATTCATACATGCGGTCGCTGTGAGTTCAAGTTCACACGATGCTGTCCTTCTCTCCGGCCGTGAGTGGAAAGGTATGACAGCAACCTGCGAATGGTCGTGATGGTCTTTGCGAATCTGGAGTGCAAGGGGTTCGATTCTAAGGTGTGATTATGTTTAATACATCGTTTTAGCCTACATTAATGATCAATAACATAGAAGTGTAATTTGTGTCCATATTAGAAGTTAAAAACAAACCCTTAGTAATTTAAATACATGTCCATTTTTTTGTTAAATATTCTTGCGCTGAATCAATCAAATACCAATTTAATGAATCAGTGTTATGCCCGACGGAATACACCTTCTCAATTTGAGATCAATACTGATGAAAGCAGTCTTAAACCACGAGCAAAGAAATTTTAATTCTAGTCTCATCCTACTGTGGAGAGCACGTTTGAACTCTTTCACATTAAATGTATAATTGTAATTCTTGGCTTCAAAACGCAATACACGTTTGACAAAGTGTGAGAGATCTTGTGCCAAGTGATGGTTGCTCAGCCATCACAGCCTTTTGTCAGCAGCAACAATATACCCAATGTATTTAGTAAAATGTTAAGTAAAATAGTCGTGAGTTCGGCGTTCAAGGTCAACGAACTGTATCAAATCATTCTGATACAATCAAAACCCACTTTCATATCAGACATCAGAACGCGAAACACTTTTGAAAAAAAAACGTGTCAGAGATCTTGTGCTGATTTATGATTGAAAAGTTAAGACTGCGATGACTGATCAAAGGTGTATCGCGTTCAAAGGTACGTTTTACCATTAGACTGAAATAACTTTTTCTGCACAACATACTCAATGTGTTTTTGATGTCAGTGATGCACCTACATTGATATTGTGGCAATATTATCTGTTTGAATCCATACATTGAAACAGACGTGTTTCTTAGCCGTCAAGCAAAATCATTCCTGGTCAAAATCGCGCTGGCCAAATTACGGCGGAATTATGCAAAGAGAAGCAGTTAGCAGTTTTCAATGACGTTGGAAAGACACGACGAATGTTTTGTATGAAGGAGTGAAAATTTAATTCGTGTACCAGGACAGTATACATGAATTGTCGATAATCAAACTGTATCTTAGTTGCGCTTTGATTGTAATTGTTTGCAGGGATTACTAAAACGCTATTCTTTTAAAGTTCGATCTTTTTCAATGATAAGGTGGCCCATTGGTGAATACCCTTCTTGGCGAGGTAGTTAAAGGAAATCTATCCTATGAGGATATATTTATAGCTGTAACCCCCACGGTAAGGGCTGTATAAGTGTCCATGTTTATTCCATCAACACGCTGCTTTACGAATAGCTGTAATTAAAGCGTCACCCGGATACCTGTATTTTGTGAACTTTGAAGTGTTTTAGTGTTTAATAACAGTTTGAAATATGTTTATTGTTATGTTTTTCGCTGTTGATATCTAACCGCTTACTAAGAAATGCAAACTATAGACTGTTCTCACGTATTTGAAGTATGTTCAGCGGATGTTGTTGAAAATTAATTTGGTTTTGTTATATATTGCTCCTGTTACGAGGATATACGCGATTTTATACCGCCTGTATTCTTGGACAACCAGTCAGTGTACGGGTTCATAGCTTCAATGCCAACAAAATAGACTTCATTATTACAAAATCTACCAAGATATCTACGCTACTTGATTACAAGACCATCCCGCGACCGGCCCCGATGGCTCAGTTGATATAGCGTCCGCTTTGGGGGCGGTAGATCCAGGGGCAATCCTGGGCCGGGTCGCGCCTTGGACCTTAAAAGAGGAAGTTGTAGCTTCTTCGCTTGGCATTCAGCATTAATCGGGTAGTGCAACGACTGATTGGCCCGTATCAGTATAATGGCTCGGGTGGGGAGGCTTACTTGTCTTCGGTAACTCGTCTCAGTGAAGGAGCACTAGATAAAAGAACTATGGAAATCCGTCCTACAAAAGGGGGCACATTACACGAACATGCACTCTTTCGTCGTCATATGAATAAGAAATTGTTAAGTATACGACGTTAAACCCCAAACATTCACTCACTCACTAAAGATGATCCCACTTGCCAGCCACTTGGAGCCTGCAAGACGCACTAAGCCTTGTTTAGACTTAGCCTTATCACTTGTCTCCTTCCGTGAAACTATTCTGTCAGCAAATACCAATAAAATTGTGTTAGGTTTTCTTTAAAATCAAGCTGTACATATTCTAGATAAACAGAACCATGTGTATAAAGTATTGCTAGACATAAAGGTTGAGAAGGATTGTTTGTGCTTTCTGGCATCACTTCCTGCCTCATCACCATGGCCCAAGTGACTTTGACATTGTTCAAGATTTCTGTACAAAATTTGTTAGTGATTGCAGTGATGTGAAGCGAAAGATAGAGAGCGACGCATGTGCTGTAAGGAGTATCCCAGAGCATGCACCCCAAAGGTGTATTGTCAGTATGGCACGTGAGTCTTTCAGCTTTTGTCCCTTATATCTTTAGTAAATGGTTATGAGCACCTAATGAGATAATGTCCGTTAAAGTTCTAATCAAACGAAATCACTTTTCATCAAAAAGTAAAACTTTTGTAGATTAAGGGGTTGATTTTTTAAAAAAATTAATGTCTTTTTTAGTGGTTTGCACTCGGTAATTTCCGCGGCGAAGGTCTTAATGACGTCACAAGTAGACATTTGAGTTCGGCAGCCATATAGCGAATAACCGGGAGGCCAGTGACAAACGTGTAATAAAATATGTATAGAAAAGCACGAGAATGAGCGGAATGAGTTATGCGACTGTATACAACACCGCGTATAAACTTAAAGACCATATAATCGTTTTTTTTTTATTATTAATGTATAATTCTCACTAAATCATCTCGTTTGGACAATGCATGCACGCTGGCGAAATGTAAATATTGACCGTTAGCTGTCTTTCTCAACTGACGACTGTGGACCTCGTAGTATGCCGCACTGGTATAGGTTTACTGCATTTTATAAAAAACATAAAATACCTGTACATAAGTCCTTTGTGTGCAGACAAGAGATTTGAACTAAATTAAATTTTTATTTGTCTTTAAAAGTTAGTATTTTCAAATGCTCAGTCCCGCGTTCTCAGTTCAGCAGCCATGTTTATATCTAGTTGGATCACACAAAAGTGGTGTGTCCAAAAAATCTCATCGAAAATGTACAATGCCAATAACGCGCATCTCACTTCTCGGTCTTTCCAAATGCCGAAAAACAATGTCTGAGATGAAATGTACGTACAGTAAAGTATTTTTTGCTGGTTACAGTTGATAGAATGTATACAGACCTTACAGAGCATTGAAAACTTTTATTTCAGCCATAGCGTAAGTCAAATAAGTGCTGCCAGTCGACCGATGAATCGAGATTTTGTCAAACGGCCTGAAATAACTAACAGGCGGGAATTAAATTTCTAAAAGTTTCCTCCTTCAACAATGCTGGCCGCCGTCGTATAAGTGAAATATTGAGTATAGCGTAGAACACCAATCAAATAAATAATTTTATAAAATATTTTCCTGAAAGAAAATCCTGTAAAGGAATATCATTCGTTTTATGACTATTTATGTTCAGTTCATTGTCAACATCCATGGGTGTCACCAGTATGTGCGCCATTTCCCCATGTGAACTGTCGAGTGTGATCGGCTGTCTACGTAAGGCGTCAGACGACCTCCACCTCGGCCTGCAGGTGAGTTCGGCTGTGTTCGGCCCAGGTGGTTAAAAAGGTGGTTAAAAAGACCTAAAAATGACACGCATTATCATAATGAGTACGGCGGAACACCTGGGGATGATCGTAACGTACATCACGAAGTCCACAGTTAGCTTTTCATATATTAACAGCTTGACGTTAATAGGTATGATGACAATGTTAACATTATCTTCTTCTGATTACTGGGGGGATAATCCCAATCTGCACCAATCTGAACACTGGCTAATTGACCTCCGTGTAAATGACCTTCGTCAAATTGCTAATTGTGGATTCCCCAGGGATCTGTTGGAGGACTATTGAACTTTGGGGAAGTAGCCTTATGCACTATCTATTCTAAAAGCACACCCTTATTCTATTATATCAGACCACTGTGGTGTCTCTATAACATTTAATGTTGAGGGCTATAGACCTAGGTAAGTACAATCCGAGGCCACATCGTTGTGCGTAAACCTATTATTCAACAAAAATGTATTTGGTCACGCGTAGTAGAATTTAAACTTGTAGAAACACTTGCTAGTTGTATAATCTGTCAGAGTCTTTGGTTAAAATCTAAAAACATTCTTTGATGTAACTGGAAATATTGAAATCAACACTTAAACTCCTCGTGCTAACTCTCATGACGTGTAATGTACAATGTATACATATATCAGTTAACCTCGCTGCAGGCTCGTTGGTGATTGGCTGGTGTGAAAGATAGGCGTGTTAGTCATGTTACATTTCGAGCGTGATCAAGGCTGCAAGATTTAACCCAGGAAATCCTATCTCCCCTGTCAGCCAATCAGCATCGATGCTATATCCCATGGTGCCATGCTGCTTAATATGAATCTTAATATAAAACTTATTTTGCTGGTTTAAATCTTAGAAATGTCATATAGATGGCAACTAATCTTTTCTGATAGTTGTCTTTGTGAACGGTAGAAATATGTCACGCAATATTGGGATGCTTAGAGGAGACGCTTTGAGGGACATAAAACTAGCCGACGGCGTCCTAAGAAGGAAGGGTTCAATCCCAAATCAGTATGAATTAATTCGTAATCAAATATGATTAATTAATCATAAATCAAACATGAGTTAAAATGTAATTAGTAGTAAAGTCACAGTTGAACTGATCATGAGTTATAATTCTATAATATATACCGGGACATACACAGTTGTTATCATGTTATTGCTGATCTTTATTTTCTCATTCAGTTATGGATCTTTATTCGTTTCGTTAATTATTGGGTGTATGTAATGATAATGACTATATTACTGAATAATATTGGGATGCAATGTAAAACTGATTTTTTTGTACTCTTCATAAAATGCATCAATACTTTTGGGTTCAATGGATTAATAAGTGCTTAGGGTTTAACGTCGTGTTTAAAAATTTTACACTTATATGGCGACGAGGGGTCATTAGGTGTGAGTATATATACTGTGACTTCGTGTGCCAGGGCGAGTGAATGCCGCCAAAGTGCTGCCGGCGCTCAAGTATCATGCCGAAGACACCAGACATGACACTCTATCCAGTCACATTATACTGACATTGGGCCAACCAGTTCTGTTCACTTGCTTGAACTTCTCAGTGCTGTGCGCCAAGCAAGCAACAAGTACCATTTCTAAAGTCTTTGATCCGGGTTTGATCGCGGGTCTCCCGACTTCGATTTTGGGTTTAACTATTTTTTAAACTTTGAATATGAATAATTGACATGATACCTGTGTGGGCCTATACCATTATATCCATCTAGAATTGATTATCCTGGGTAGAAACTATATGTAATCACGAAATGAGACAATTAGGTAATATATGATGTTGAAAACAGAAGGTTTATATATTAAAAAATCAAACAAACAGAAGATAAAACAAATACGTATGTGCACACAACACAGATCTAATATGCTAAGGGTTTGTGTTGTACATTGTCCAATTGTTTTTCTTCATTATTTTTATTTACTTTTAAGCGTATTCTTTTAAGTGAACTATGTCGAACAAATCTGTATATGCTTGGTACATTGCAAGAATGCTGTAATTTCAATACATGGTAAGTGCGTTTCGACCCAGGTGTGCACCCGAATCCTTTTCGACTCTCTTCCTAGTTCTTTCGGTTTTCCAGAGTATAACATGACATGTGGCATACAACAGTACAGATTAGTGGAGGGGTTATTCTCTAACAGGACGTGGTATTCTAAAATGATTAAGGTAATCAGTATATCCAAATGGTATTAATTGTACACCTGGTTGCGATAAACGTCGGTTCGCGTCCAGGCTGTATACAAGTTGCAGAATTATCCGTGACTTTGTGACACTCGCCATGTCCACAGTGTAACAGATATGACAGTAACAGATAGACAGTAACAGATATGACAGTAGCACATATGCCTTTTCTTTATTTTGAGAGGGAAGGTCTTACAGCAACCTGCGGATGGTCGTGGGTTTCTCCCGGGCTGTGCCTGGTTTCCTCCCACCATAATGCTGGCCGCCGTCGTATAAGTGAAATATTCTTGAGTACGGAGTAAAACACCAATCAAATCAAATCAATCTTTATTTTGCCCACAAATCATTCCGCATGTCCACGAGTTTATATCAAGGGCAAAACGTATGTAAGAGACTTCTATATTTCCACGTTATGCTTCTTGTGTTTCTAGTCTGTTTTTATCTGGTTATGTCATAATAAATCCTGCTCTTCCTGAGCTATTAGTTGTTCATATTAAAGTCAACAGTCTGCGTCATAAAACTGACGTTAATACTTTATGCAGAATTCGGCAAGTTTGATGTCATTGATGAATAGGAAACAAAGATACATAAAACTCTAACGAACGACTCCAAGAGAATCCCAGGCTTTGATTTTGTTGTGCAGTTGAAAAAATAAAGGAAAGGCTGTGAAAGATATATCGGGAGGACATAAGAAATGGACCGTACTTTGACACTCAATATCTCCGAAACACTCTTACGTCAGCTTCTAAAAATGTACACATTCAAAGGCCATTATGTCCCAAGTATACAGGTCGAATTTGAATTTCATCCTTTAAGATTTCTGTTCATGGGACCAAAATCAAAATAGAATCAAAAACGCATGTTCCGGACATTTCAAAATGATGTTCTACCTTGTTTTACGTGAAAAGGTGATCAGTTTCTGGTCCGCCGCGGAGAAAACCATTCTGATTCAGCAAAACTTGTGCCTATCTGGCAGAAGGGTTTCTCTCTAACACTAGAGCCAGACTATTTTTCCAGACGACACTTGATTGACGCGTGTCACACAGGTGCAGTGCGCGCTGTACTCATGACACCTAACAGGCGATACAATGTGGGTCACTGGAACGTGCGTTTGTAAGGCTATGTTTTCATTTTAACCCTGTGTACAGGCTACTCAAGCTATGACCTTGAAAACTGGTCAGTATATTAACAAAAATTTTGCCATTTGAATGTTTAAAGTTTATAAGGGTTTGAACAAAGGACAACGGAACAATGCAGCATCAAAGTAGGGCCCAATTTTATGCCCACCCGATATATTCACCTCCCTGGATTTAAATGAAACCACAGATTCCCCAGATCGCACATCTTATCGACCTACATTTGTAGGTCAACACGGTTTCATCTCTTGCAGACTGTGCGACAAGAGCGGATAGTTTCAATTTTGACTTTGTAAGTTATCCTTACTTGGAGAGCAATAAGCCGACGGACCCTGTGTGTGGCGTGCCCCTATCTCGCCTTGTGGCATATGTTAGATCATGTGTGTTATGCGACGATTTCAATCAATGTCAAGCTGTTACTGCAAAAACGTGTGTCAAGGTTATTCCATGAAACCTTCACTGAAGTTTCTTAAGTTTTACAATGAGTATAATTCTCTTGTAAGTAAATATGGACAGAGCGTCCAGATTCTCTGTCACTCTGATTCACGACTCTGTCTAATTCTGCTTAACCCAGGGCTAGGGGTTATATATTCATCGTGTTGAATTAGATCCATTTATATATGAACTGTTGCAATCAAAGAGTAACTTAGATACTTAAAGTACAGAATTTTCCGTGAAAACGTAAGAAGCAAGTGTCATCTCGAGGTCGAGGGCTAGCCGCCATCTTGAACAAGTCTGTTTCACTGTCGAACCGTGAGTTTGTCAAGACTATGGCCACACGCACGAGTCAAAAACTAAGACTTTCGAAGTAACATTACGCCTAATACAAACAATGTTAGCTAGCGATAACTATTAACTTAAATACAATTGTTTACGTAAACTTTAAAAATCAAACCTTCCCAACTTAGGCCTACATTGTATGTGCTTCTCAGCAACTGTTGACCCCGATAAAACTTTAATTGCATCATGACATGGTGACATCATGCAGACAGAAGAGATCGCCTACTGGACAGAATTCCCGCCAGGTCCAACATTTACATGAATGTTGCACAGCGATTGGTCAACACCGAGCAATGGGAATATGAGTTTAAAAAAACACGCACTCACAACTAGCTAATCTAGCTAAGCCTATTCCGCAAGATTTCATGAAAAACTACGTATAATAAGTTTGTTGTCAATCACTCGGTTGGGAGATCAACTACTGCGCAGTGATCCAAGAGGTCAAGGTCAAATGGCATAAGCACCGTCTGATGACTTCCACATTACCGGTATTCTGCGGTTATTTCCACCGTTTAAATGACAACTGAAGCTCCCGATAGCCGCAAGGTAGGCCTAAATACAATCAGGAGCTGTTAAATACATGGATGTAGGTACCTTTACAAGATGTAAATCTTTTCGCTATGTACGCTACTACAGGTAATCAAGGTACCGACTGGAATGCGAAATTTACCCTTACGACCCTCAAAATTGCGCAAGCGCATTCGATAACAGACATAAAATTAAAAGGATAATAAATGAAAGCACGACTCCAAATATAATTACAGTTTTTATTGCGTACATATTGAGTTCCATATAAATCTCAACAAAATGAAGAAAAGATCACGAAATGAAGCTGATATTCGATCATAACACTCGGTCTGTTTCGTTAAACGCACTGACACTGAGTGCTTGGGTGAAACTACTTCCGGAAATTTCTTCACATTTTTTCATGCCTCTATAGTGAACATTAGGCGATTCTCACCAATAGACCCATAAAATATGCGATATTTCTTTTATAGTGTATTGTATTGTATTGCATTGTATTGTATTGTATTGTATTGTATTGTATTGTATTGTATTGTATTGCATTGTATTGTATTGTATTGTATTGTACTGTATTGTATTGTATTGTATTGTATTGTAAGGTTGGAAAAGATAAAATAAAAGACTCGGTGAAGTCGATGTATGTGCCCCAAACGCGGCTGCAAAATTTGGAATTTGATTGTCTTCCTGGGTACGTGGCGTGTTAGATAGCCGTGGTTTATCAGAAGTGGACTTTGTGTGACCCTGTGGGAGTCTTGCAATCCTGTGGTGTTAATCAGCTTAACTGGACTTAACCACAAAGGACTATTGCCAAGATTTATCATTTGTTCATAATTAGATAACCATTCGCGCACTGTCACAGTGACATAACAAGTTTGTTCAATAAATACCTATGGATCAGATGAAGCCGACGTTGTCGTTAATTAAACACAGCACCTGCGTAAAACATATTTCACCAAGTAGCAGGACGTTCAATCAATGTAAAAAAAAAGTATCATACCGTACTTTTTACGGTCGTGATTCTTTTACATGTGAAAGAAATGACCCTACTGAGCAAGTGACTGGTGATTCGAGGCAGCAGCCAAACGTGCTGCTAACAAAATGCAAACACACGTGTGTTGGTGATAGGTGGCGTGTAACTGGCTACTGTTCAAGCATTTACATGAACAGTTAGCACAATACACAGCTAAATGAGGTACATTCACTAGAGACCGATTTTCACATGTGACATGTTTTCACATTGCACACATGACATGTTTTCACATTTGCCAACTCTCACTTTGTCGTCGCTCTACTGGATTTACTTTCTGTGGTGTAATATTTAATAATAAAGACATCTTATGACGTTAAATGAGTACATAAGTCATCATTTCGAGATCGTTTATACTAATTTAGTTACGTGTAGGACCATTTCCACAGTATTATGACAGAGATAAGAGGTCATTACTGACAACTACAGATGCGTAACCAGTTTATTTATGACCCGTGTAACATTCAACGACGGTATCACAAAACATGTCGGACAGCAGCATATTGTCTCGACCACGCTGATTTTCCCAGTAGCTTTTCTTGAACAAGCTGTTCAAACTTTACAAATTCATGTAGATGTTACTGTTCATTGTGGTATGTAGTCGGCCGAATCGGCGTGTAAACAAAAATGTACAAGTCATTACGACATTCCGTTGGTATGTAATAAAGAGTGTGATAGTTGGCGACCGGTCACACGTTACCGGTGAAATAAGACTGACAGGGCCACTCTTATTTCCCAGGTAAACAAATCATTACCCGCTGAGGCAATGTTCAAAATGTGAATGGTATTTCAGGAGATTACACGGTTTATTCACAGAGGTAGCGAATAAGTTTGAAGCCCTTAGCTTCAAGGGATACCGTATAGGTCGTGCAAGGTAGTTTGGAGAAGTTTTTCATGAATGACTTCGGGTGCGTGTACATATACCTTGCTACTGTTTCAAGGGTTACGGTTGCCAGTTATCGCTGTGGTCGCTGCTCTGGTTTTTCCTCTCTATGCTGTAGTATTTTTATGTTGCTGTACTTCATGTTAATAGCATTTTCTTAAATCAGGCTAAAAAATACGCTTATCTTAATAATAAAATTCGCCTCATCTGGATGATAAATGGTTAAATAATAAGAACAGTTAAGGCGGTGACACAAAATCAGCTTCATTATTAAATTTAACGTCACAAAATCACATGCAACCGAAGATAGTTACGTGGAAGTAGAAGTGGTCAGCAGTTTTCAACGATGTCTGAAAGACATACGGCATTGCTTAAACCATGCTTAAACCAAAACTTCACGCTATTTCAAAGCATAGTCTCCGTAATGTGGATTTGAAACTGAAGGACCCCTTGCAAGTAGAAAGCAAATCACCCCACTTCGGTAGGGCAGTGAGGTGTAAGTTTTTTAGAGAGAAAAAAGGTAAAACTTACCTGAAGATAAAGTACAATTACAGAAGAACATGTATGTGAAAAATTGGAGTGATGCGAATTATACTTTCAGTTTTATCAAAAGACAAAGCACTCTCTAAAAATGATTGTGTACAAATTTGCACAAGTTGACCAGTGTAAGTATAATGTCTCGGGCGGAGCGCCGTAATTGCCTTCGGTAAGGCGTCTCAGTGAAGCAGCACTAGATAAAAGAGCGGTGGAAATCCGTCCTGCAACAAGGAGGCACATTACATAAATTCTAAGGACTCCTTCATCGTCATATGACGGAAAAATTGTTGAGCACGATGTTAAACCCCAAGCACACACTCAGTCACTCACGCATGAATTGCATAATTTGTGTACTGCTGGTACACAAAATTATGTGGATGTGTATTTTTGCCACAACACTGTGTACTACTAGTGCACAGTAGCATTTAGTGAGTAGAGTCAAAAGCAGATTTTGCTATTTTAAGGCGTTTTCCTGCGGGAATTCCCTTCATAACAAAAGTCTGATTACGTGAACCAAAATAATTTGAAAGTTCTGAGGAACTCAACAGTCACCATAATATTTCATAGTATCTAGCGCATTGTCCGAGTGGTAACGTGTGTATTGAAACCGTAGTGTCCAAAAAGATAAGGAGTTCGATTCGCATCATTGCATACTGTGTTTTTTTAGTGCTTTACAAAGTGAGGTAATGGAGGGTGGATGTCAGGTTTGAACCGCACAAGAAATTCTTTTTAATGTTTCTTCATGTATTGTCAAGCTATATATTAGATAAGTTTAAACATATTATTGTAAATCTATACAGATTGTATATAGTATTCTTCCTATGAAGGCGACAGAAACTTGCCGATGGCCGTGGATTCTGTCCGGTTTCCTCCCATCATTGGGCTGGCCGACGCCGTATAAGAGAAATGTTCTTGAGTATTGAGTAAAACTCCAATCAAATAAATAAATTCCAGTGAAAGCTATTTACCCCTGCTAACAGTATATCGCACAATTGCATTGAGGAAGGGGGCACTCGTTTATCAGTTCATTTTCGTAATAAACGTCTATTACTGACACTGTCAGACATTCACGGCATAATGCGTAAGATAAAACTTTTTTCATATATCAACATTAGAGGGAAAAAGATATTATCCTATGCATTTAACGGCATACAATAAACTGCATGATGGATAGCCACAAATATTTTAGCTTGGCGCATTTCATCGGCTACACCTGTAACATTACAACTTCAACAACATATCGCGGAAGCCCTTGCGGCATTTCGCAGATGGTCTGTCACTTTGAGCAGGACGGAAATCGACCTGAGCCACACGATTTCCCATCCAGTTGCAAGGAGAGGAATAACTTTAAATAGGCTATTGTATCGTGACAGCTGATCCAGAGTTGCGTCCCTTAGTACCGGCCACAATGACACATGCAGCATGCAACAATGATTATAGCCGAGAGCTAATGTACTTTACACGATACTTGATCATCTTAGATAACACCCATCATTCACAGCGAAGGTGCAGATTAGTAGGCTTTTATGTCTTGTTGCTTTAGAGTAGTCTCTTTAATATATGTTCTCGGTTCCAAACACAACACCTCTGCTGGTGTGTGTTTGTGGGAGTTTTATGGGGCGGAGATGGTGGGCGCGTTGTCATGGTTGTAGCTACAAATACAGACCTTAACTGATCAGATTGTGATTCAAAAGTAACATATGAACACATATGAACACCCGTGGCCAAACGGGATGATCTTTTGAATTAACTCTCTGGTACCGTGGCGATTTTTGTAGTAGCAACGGAGAAGCCGTAGTGGACTCGTTCGTGCTGTTGTATAACATCGTTCCCTGTCCTGAGTGGACCAGGAGTATATCTGGTGAGAGACCTTCGTGACCGAGGGGATAGCACCCCAGCCCGGTGCAATGACCCAGGAGCCTCTCACCAGTACGGTCGCTGCATTTCAAGTCCAGCTCATGCTGCTTTCCTCTCTGACCGTACGTGGGAAGGCCTTGGCAGGAAACTGCGGACGGTGTGGGGTTTCTGTCCGGTTTCCTCCCACTATAATGCTGTACATGTAGTACCGTTAGGGCAGTAGGCGCCGCTCACAGTGTTGGTAGAGGCGCCCACCAAGACCCGCCGGAGCCGATCCGGGGCGATACTTTACTATGATAAAACCTGCCACCCTTGGTGGCATCGGACACATTTATTTTATTTATTTATTCGTTTGATTGGTTTGGTACGCATAGCTAAAGAATATTTCACTTATACGACGGTGGCCAGCATTATGGTGGGACGAAAATCGAGAAGAGAAAGGGGCAAACTCGCGGCCATCCGCAGGTTGCCTAGCAGACAACACGTACGACCGGAGAGGAAGCCAGTCAGAACTCACAGCAACCACATTGGTGAGAGGCTCACCCATGAATGTTAAACAACAGTACTAACGAGTCCACTACGGCCTCTCCAAGAACGTTCAAAAGCTTCACAGTAACCTACGGACAATGTACGCGTCCAAAACACACTTCGAGAACGTCCCACGACCATCAGGTTGTAAGTGGTGAGAACCAATAGGAAGGTTTTGAGTTATCGCTAAGGATCAAACTCTATCATGTGACCTGTCAAAAATGTTGGGCAACTATTTGCTATTCCGATTTACTATAATATGGTCGTCTGAATCAGTTTCAAAAACGTACTAAGTTTAGAGTAGATAAACTCGAGAGGAAATTGAAGAGCTAAAGGTTTGTGGACTTGAAAAGTTCTTACTGGAAAGAGGTGTTATTTGTGTTACAATCTGGGGCAGGTGATCACTAAATTAATGTCCAAAAAGGTAACCTGATACGTTTCGCTCGTCACATGATACAGTAGGGCAGTTTTTTTAACTTTATCTTTCTACTATGAGTAGAAGAGTTAAAACTCGAAACTTCGTTATTCACCTTGTCAGGTAATCGCACTTATCTTCCGTGACCAGTTGGATTTGAACACGTTCATCAAAGGCTAGTCTTTAGCCGAACGTCAGCTATGACCAGTTGGATTTGAACACGTTCATCAAAGACTAGTGGGTCATTGGAGAAACACAATGCTTCGATTGCCTACTAACGAGTAGAACTGCCGCATCGCAGACGGGAGACCTGGGATCAAAGCCGGGTGGGGGTCACACGAGCTACTTTGAAAATGGCATCTGATGCTGCCTCACTTGACGGTGAGCACTAAGAGGTTAGAGAAAGGAAGCAGAAAACAACTGGTTGTCCCGGTTTCAGTATATTGTGACTAGATGGGGTGCCATAACTGGGGTTTTCGACATAGTACTTCAGTGTCGACAGCCCTTTAGCGGCATCGATTCGCGCTACTAATCCGCGTCGTCATATGACTGAAACCTTGTTAAGTACAATTTGAAACCCCAAGCATACATACTTACATAAATTGGACAAACACACTGAAGGATTTGGGCACTCAGAGCATGTAAATAATCACTTTATAGGCCTACGTACGACATGGGAGTTCAACTATATAGACATATAAAAACAAGGACCACATATATTATTATGAACACGATGTTTATTTGCTGTTCTTTAGATCCCCATACATATGTATGGACGAACATAATACCCATTACACATATATTCGTATGAGAGTACATTTACAGATGATAATATATGTATACTGAAATTTATGAGCTGGTATACTGGTAAAGAAAAAAAAGGCATAGCTGCCTCGTGGATGATTGAACAGATTACACTTTGCAGTAAATGAACCTCGTCATGCGCACTGGGAAACCTGCGAGTTATCGTACAGAGACGGATGTAAGGCAACAAAAGGTCACCGGGGAATTAAGCGAGGATATGAGTGCATAGACCACAAACATTGTCGATTCATTTTGTAAAATATCTACACAATGAAATATGGCTGGAGGACAAATAAGCGTTGGATACAGAGACTTCTTTGCAGGCCCGGTGTGCCATGCCGTGGTCCTAAAGGCGAAACTCGATCGAGTCCGTTTACATGGGATGTGTGATAGTTACATATTTATTTGTTTATTTATTTGATTGGTGTTTTACGCTCTCTCTCCCTCTCTATCCATCCCCTTTTGTGTGGCTCAAATGTTTCAATTCTGTAAGTAACTTATAAGGATTTTTTTCAGAATGGACAAATTTCGTACGTAGGTCAATTTATATATGAAATTTGTATCATTTAAGCATCGCTTGGAATTCGACCCTGACGAGAAAACGCTCAAATCTAAAATATACGGACTTAATAAGCAACTTAAATCCAACTGCATAATAACGCAAAAATTGATAAATTACAAATATTATACTATTATAAATAATATATTGTCTTAAACCAGCACGTATCTGAGCACGTACACTAGAGACAGGAACAACAGTGACGACAGAGTTACGTCCCCTGAATTCTTGTTATCCTCGTCCTCCACTTGGTTTTACCGCGTACTTTGGGTGTTTCTCAAATGCCTGTCGATCGTCCATGATTCTACTTTCCTTGCTGTCAGACTCAGACTCAGCCTGCCTGGACACAACAGTTGTGCTTCTACTTCCTACCGTCATGGCCTTAGTTGATATGGGTGCAGGACTAGACGCTTTCGTTTCACCTGTGACGGTGTCGGAAGTGGGACTCAAGGGCACTCGAATGTTCCTCGTTGCGCTAGGAGTGCGCACTTTAGGAATTGGCGTGGCGTTCTCTTCACCACTCTGCGTCATTTCAGGAGACTGTCCACTGTCCACTCTACCATTTACAGTTGTGTCGGCAACAATGGTTTTTTTTGATAAGGGCAAATTCATTATGGTAGGCCGTTCCCCTGATTGAGGCGTTGCAGAAACTGTTGCAGATGTAGAGTTGAAGCCAACGTCCTGGTGATACAACTTCTCATTAACGTCTGTTATTGACGGAATCGTGGTCAGTCTCTCAGATTTTGAAACCGGGGGGCTTATTGGCTCACTGAATAGTTTTACAGTAGGCAATAATGATCTTGACGACGATTCGAAAGGGTAATGTTCTTTTACAGGATTCATCTTGTCACCGACATCGGTAGCTGAGGGAACCGTCGTCTTTTTATCAGTCACCGGAAAGCTTGTTGGTTCAATAGTTGACGTTGTGAAAGACAGTAATGATGTTGGCGATGCAGAATTGTGCAAGCCATTTACATGTTCAGCTGTTGTGTCTGGGCGAACTGAAGGCGACAGATGCAAGCTTCCATCCGACGTTGATGGCGATCTGTAATCAACGGTTTGTCCTCTCGAAGAAACTGCTGACGTCGACGGGTGAGCGCTATTTGTGATTGTCTCCTGAGGTACATGAGCACATGGCGCTGACGACACCGGGGGCGGAGAGGAAAAACAATAACCAAGGGTTTCCTGGCCGCAGCTGAAATCCGAAGCTGTCAAATCTGAGAGCGTTACGCGTTTCTTTTGTCCTTTGCACGAGTTGGATTTTAAGGTATATCTGAGAGATTGGTTTCTTGGATTTCGAACGTGTCGTAACAACCAGGACAAACTACAAGAACATTCCATCTCATTATTGTAAAAGAAAAACGACGGAAGAGTCATTGATAGACTCTCTACTGTACGACACTCGAGCTCCTCGATTCTGTTCTTGCCTATACTGAAACTTTCGACGGTGGCCAACTCGAAAAAGGCGTTATTTTTTAGCTTTTTGATGTTGCTGTTGAAAACACTCAAGCCCCCGATTTCACGTAGCTTCCTGACAGCGTACGAGTCAAAAAGCTTAACTGAAACATTGTGGAATTCGAAATATGTCACGAGGCTGATATTGAAAAAAGCGTTTGGGTGAATGACGTCAACTGTGACGTTGTAAAGTGTGAGTTTTTCTATATTGCTCAAAGAATGGAAAGCAAACGGTTGGATTTCCTGGACGCGAACACTGTGTAAAGTCAAAGAGTGTATATCTGAGAGAAAGCTGAACGTACATCCTTTGAGATACTTTATTTCAGACTTATATATCTCAATTTTCGTCACGTTTGACAAACTGCTGAACGCGTCAGATGGAATCTCGTCTAGCTTAAGGTACCACAAGATCACCTTCTCCGTACTTTCCGGAATATACTCGGGGAATTCCGACAGATTGGAACAAGTCATTTGCTTTTGTCGACAGTGGCACTTCTTTGGACAGGGTTGACAGAAGACGACCGTTACAAGCAACAGAATTGTTACAGCTTTGGTGACTGCAATCATTTTTTATGTTCAGTGGATGTGGATTATGTTCTTCCTGTAAAAAAAAAAATAGCCAAAGGTTTTAATATGTTCATTTGTTGAATTATATTTTATTTATTTCATTGTGTTTTAGTACTCAAGTATTCAAGAATATTTCACTTATACCACGGTGGCCAGCATTATGGTGGGAGGAAACCGGGCAGAGCCCGGGTGAAAACCCACGAGGTTGCTGCAGATCTTCCACGTATGACCGGAGAGGAAGCCAATACGAGGGTTCTAATGTAAATGTATAACACAGAATCTCTTATTCGGTGTTCAAAGTGCTGTATTACTCTTTATAACAGAAATAAAAAGATAAAACATCAGAGTTTCGTTCTCAAATAAATGACCTGTTTTGCAATATCGAATATAAATATATCAATAAGTTAAACCACTGTTATTTTTACACTGTTAAATAAACTAACATTTTACTTTCACTGATCTGAATAAGATAAAACCAAATTGTTAAAAGTGAAAGGAAGGTAAACCGGAAACGAAGAAAAGCTCATGACACGAACAAAACTGAAAACTTTGCTTAAAAATACTATCATTAACGTTTTTAGATTTTCATGAGTTACGTGCATTCAAATGTTTGAATGATATAAACCATACAGCCGATGTTTAGGTTTTGATTGGTGTCTTACGCCGTACTCAAGAATATTTCACTTATGCAACGCCGGCCAGCATGATGGTGGGAGGAAACCGGGCAGACCTTCCCACGTACGCCGTGGCTGAGATGGTCAGTACGTGGGAAGGTCTACAGCAACCTATGGATGGTCCAGGGCTTCCCCCGGTCTCTATCCAGTTTCCTCCCACCATAATGATGGCCGCCGTCCCATAAATGAAATATTTTTGAGCACGGCGTAAAACACCAATCAAATAAATAAATCTCGGCCACGGAGTTAAATGCACTCAAATGATAGAATAACCCACGACCATCCGCAGGTTGCTGCAGACCTTCCCACGTACGCCGTGGCTGAGATGGTTAGTACGTGGGAAGGTCTGCAGCAACCTGTGGATGGTCGAGGGTTTGACCCTGGGTCTGCCTGGTTTCTTCCCTCCATAATGCCGGCCGCAGACATACATGTATAAGTGAAACATTGTTGAAATAAATACATCAAAATGCTGTGTTGTCATCACATATAACATTCAGCGGACTTAAAAACAATGCCTAAAATACACAACATCCCTAACATCGGATTCCACTCTGTTTGACATTGTCCACATAATACCGTTTTCATACTATTTAACTAATGGTGCTGATATGTTCTTGAAAGTTGTCTAAGCATTATCCCAAAAAAGGTGTCTGAAATATATTGAATAATCGCTAATTTAACATGGTTATCGTTTTTTTTTCTCTGTCGTATGTAAGCGATATAAAAATCAATGCTGTACGCAGCCACCTACCTTTCAGATCGTTGATCTGTATAGGTCTAGTTATAGTGCTGAAGTCCTGAATAAGCACATGTTCAACACCTTTCTTTTATATGCCTTACCTCATATGACGTCAATATATGTAAATTAATTACTGGACGTAAATGTCATGGGAAATTTGCCAGAAATAACCACAGATTTATTATCTCACACAAACGATGAATAAAATCCGTCTTTGTCCATTTTAGTCACCTCACCGTGTGACACTTATGCAAAGAGAGGATTAAGAGGGTACTTCCGATGCTGAATTCAGGCCTGAGCAGGCGTCTGAAATATTCGTCCCCGCCAAAAATGGAACCCACTCAGCTACATCCTCTGTCGTAATTGACCTCCATTACCCTTGACATTTTCATCCTGTTGGACCGTCGCTCATGTTCATAAGCTATACCGCTTTGGTCAAGATGGCCAACATCTGTATCAGGGATGCTATTTAGAGGGCTGACATTGTTAGCAGAAAGACTATCGTCAGGTTCACACTCAAACATACCCATATATGTGGTATATACTCCTTTCCGTTAGCGTATACATCTACATACAAGGTTTCATTTCACTCCACGAGGAAATTACGAAACTTTCCTATCCCTAAAATAACACCGCTCAGAACAACCGTGGGAAAACCGGGCTCAAATTGTCTAAATGCTCATGCGCTGATTAATTTTCTTCATTCAAACAAAATTTACAAAAATTACAATTAAGCAGATGTGTTCAAAAAATTCCGCAGGAGTAAAAGGCTTCAAAACTATACGAGAGCCGAGGTGGATAGCGGTACAATGACCAAGGAGCCTCTTACCACTGCGGTCGCTGTGAGTTCTCATGTATTTCACTGTAAGCCTATATAATGTTGGCCATCGTCTTATAAGTTAAATATTTTTGAGTCAAATAAATCAAATAAATAACTATTTATCAATATTCCTGCAGCCTTTGTCCCGCTTATTCACGCATAATCTTCTCCGCGATATGATTGCAATATCATTAAAGACGTACAGCGCAGAGAGTAAAACCAGAGCAGTGAGGACATTGTGAAAGCTGACAAATGGCAACACGTGAAATACGGCCTCGCGTAATGCTTCTATCGTAATCCGGACAGACGTCATATCAGCAAATCGTCAGTGTTAGTTCAACGTTAATATAGCAACCGTTAAATAAAGAAATAAATAACTCTGAAAGAAAAGAAGTACAACTCACTTCGTTTATAATGAAATCGTTATTTTAACAAATGAACAGGATAATTAATCTTTCTTAATTACATGTTTCCTCACTTTCTTCTGCGAAGCAGTCAGTTTCGTCAGCGCAATTGGTCGGTATCTTATGGTTTTGTCAGAGCAAAAGTACTCAAAGTACTCTGAGACTTGGTAGGTAAACCGAGCTGTTGATCCCGTTCCTCGGCAGCTTTCAACGTGTCGTCAGATCTGAACTTTTTCATGGAAATGCGTCGAAGAATTTCTTTAAATGCCTCTATCGTCACTCGCTTTTCTTCCTTTCTGGGGAAGTAGATATGTTTATCGGGTTTGGACTGAACCGGACCTTTATTGACGGACCGTTGACGAAGGTTCCCGATAAGCAGGCTTCGTTTTCAACTGGACACCATATCCTGTGAAATACTGTCTCGGGGGAGGGTCGCCCCCGTCTGATTTGACCTCCATGATCTGCAAAACAAATTAGTAAAATACTAGACAATTATAAGAAATACAAAGAGATTGAGAACAGTACATCATCGTGAAAGTAAATTATGTAATATTTGTTCTTTTTTCATGTATTTATTTGATTGGCATTTCACGCCCGTACTCAAAAATATTTCACTTATATTACGGTGCATTCTAAAGTAGAAATGTACCTGCTTGCTCCGTTGAGATTACATCTCTTACATACTTGCTATTTACAACAGCGACGTCAAAAATGAGGCTCGTGCATTACGTCCCCTACTCTGAGATGACTACTTTCACCTTATGTAAACAGCTGCACGTGATGACGAACGTACCGAACTGTTCAGTTCCGTAGGATCACGTAAAAAGGCGTATGATCTCGACTGACCACAGAGACCGGGATTGCTGCTAGAGGAAACCGAACCAAACCGAGGAAACAGAGGAAATTGGGGAAACCTATGTTCTATGTACGTCTGAAGAGGAAGCCCGTATCAGAATTATTTTTGAGTTTGCGGCGTAAAACACAAGTCAAATAAATTTTAAAAAATCGTTTACAGGATAAAGACATTTTTACATGAAACCGTCAAGGAAAAGAGAGAAAAAGGAACGGCCATGATATGGTTTGGGACATGTCATTGTACTACGGCGCGTGCAAGTTTTTACTGTTTAAGCGTTTGCATGACTAGTTTGAATAAAACCGTGAGATACGGTTACTTGTGGCCATTTGCCAACTATCATATTGTCATCGCTGCTCTGGGTATACTCTATATACTGTACACTGTATTTCATTGGTCATAATAACTAGTTAGACATACACAGTAACCACAGCGTTTTTTCACTTACACTCAAAAAATTAATCTGGTAATTTTAACAGAAAGTCTGTTGTCTGAGTGATGCTAGAATGTGTTCTGTTATTGTAACATAGTACTGTGTCACATTCAACATATTATCCTGTTAGTTTAATAGAATCTTTATGTTGAATGAACGTGTGTTATATTTAACAGAATAATCTGTTGCAATAGCAGAATACACTCTAGCATCGCGCAGACAACAGAATTCCTCCTAAAATTAATTTTAAGATTAATTTTTTGAGTGTAACTTCCTTCATATCTTCATAATGCAAGGTATGGATCAAAACATATGTGTTTAATTTTAATTTTAAAATTTTAATAAGACTTAACACTAAGCATTACACACTCATTCAAACTATCCATTACACTTAACAGTTTCTTTCGTAACGACGTGTAGGGAGCAGTACATTTAGTTCCACGTACAGGAGAATTTGGGTTTAATTAATCATAGTTGGTTAGCGTGCTGGTGCATCGTAATGTCTCAGGAGCCTCTCACCAATGCGGTCGAGGTGAAGCTCATGCTGTCTTCCTCTCCGGCTGTATGTGCCATGGGAAGGTCTGCAGCAACCTGCAGATGGTCCTAGGTTTCCCCCGGGCTCTACCCGGTTTTTTCCCACCATAACGCTGGCCGCCGTCGGATAAGTGAAATATTCTTGAGTACGGCGTAATAATTTAATATATTGTTCATGTTATTTTAGTTATTTGTTAGATCCATTGATGTTTTACGCCGTAGGCCTACTCATGAAAGTTTCACTTAAACGATGGCGACCAGCGTTATATAGTGGTAGAAAACCGGGCAGAGTATGGGTTAACCCATGCACGACATGTTCATGTTGAGAACAGACCTTCCCCCACGTTATTTAAACGACATCAAATGCAGAAACAATGCATGATATTACATCACACTAATTTCACCACTGAGAAATCTCCCTTCATGAACATGAACCATTCTGATTTTTGATTGGTGTTTAACGCCGTGTTTAAGAAGTTTTCACTTATCGAAGATCGTTAACATCGGGACAAGTGCCGGTTTACACTCGCCAACATAGGCCTACCTGATTCGCGCAGACACGCCAGTGAAAACATTGTCCAAATAACATGGGAGTTAAAACAAAATCCTGCTTTGTGGCCTCGTAAGTCTAAAACCAACTCACAATTTACATATGGCTGCTGTTTTGTCCAACATACTTTCATTATGGGTTATTACGAGGGCTATAATTCTCTGAATAAGGTCCAATATTGCTGTTCATTTCCGTATACCTTTTTATGTCACCTTTGTGACCATGTCGTCTGCCTATTAACGCGGTCGCGTGGGAGTGAAGTGCCCGGATGTCCGCGGTCTCACATGCATGATGGCGGTCACGTTTATGGAACTTAAACATAATGAAGTACAATCGCTAAAGAACATGAGTGTGAAAAACTGGATTGATGTTATTTACACTTTTTGCTTTATCAGCAGACAAAAGTAGGGTCAAAAGTAGATTTTGCTATTTTTAATATTTGAACGACACAAGAATTTTTTTTTCTAATCTACAGTAATAAATGACACTGTTATTGTCGTGATTACTTTCTTTATATATAATTAAAAGATTCCCACATATGTTGCTCATTGATTCTCTAACCAAATGTACTGTTCTTGGAACCTGTTTGTAATATGATGTCTCAAACATTATTCGATCAAACTTACAAGAGAGCGGTAGATCCAGGGTCAGTCATGGGTCGGGACACACCTAAGACTTTAAAAGAGGAAGTTTTATCTTCCTCGCTTGACGTGAAGAGGATAGTGCAACGACTGGTTGACCCGTATCATAATGGCTTGGGCGGGGTGTAGGCCTATTTCTTGCCTTCTCTATGTCGCCTCAGTGAAGCAGCACTAGGTCTATATAACGGAGTGGTGGAAATCCGTCCTTCAACAAAGAGGCACGTTACACGTACATGCACTCTAAGGAATCCTTCGCATTGATATGACTGAAAAATTGTTAAGTGCAGCCTTAAACCCCAAGCACTCACTCACCTAAGCTAACAACATATCAGACTATTACTTTGATGAAATGTGAGACATCTGATTATCAATTTTAGTTTGTAATAAATATCCATTAAATATATTCCCTGTATAATTCGTAAGACAAAACTGATTTTAAATACCAATATTGGACAAAAATGATATTATCTTACGTATTTAACGGCATAGAGTAAGCTGATGGCTAGCAACGAATATTTTTAGCTTGGCCCGTTTCATCGGCAACATCTGTTACATAACAACTTCAGCCGCATACTGCGGGGATGGCCTTGCGTCAGCTAGCAGAAGATCTTTCACTGTGAACAGGTTGGCAATCAGCCTGGCCCCGGGATCACAAAGCAAGCTTAGACTTAAGTCAAAATTTCAATCATTAAACTTCCTAATACTTGCGGCCGTTCCTATCGAATCTTGACATTATTGATGTACGAAATGGCAGCATTAAGTTGTCTAAATTTGTGTTTTTATTTGGTGTGTAGGCCTATAATTGTAAACATAATTAATATATAGCATTTTCCAGTGTGTGTGTCTTTCATACTATAGGCTTACACCGTGGGTATATATACCGACACACGATTTAATGTACACGCCAGTCAGTATCATGTTGAAATATACATAACATGTACATATGGTAGTTTATACCATGGTTAGGAATACATTTCACCGTCTTCCCGCACCCCCCGCACCCACCTCCCACGAATGCGAGGAAACAAGTGACAATGCACCTTTATTTTTAAAAACATGCTTTTAAAATATAAAGTTCAAACAATGTTAACCATTAAGTTCGTGCATAACGTTTGCGATATTGTCTAACGTTCGCTTTCTTTATTACTTTGTTTCTTTATTTATTTATGTATTATTTATTTATTGTTTTTGTTTATTTTTTGCTTATTTGTTACTGTGAGCTCTGGATGGACAAGAAGGCGTGGATTTTTTTTTCCAGGCGTTGTCAGAAACCATGAATTGAGTTATCTACCTTCGCAGAGCTCTCCCGTAGAAACAGGGTAAATAGCATCAAAATGGCGCTCTATTTGGCATCCGTTGAAACATGTTTGAAGTTGTAAACGTTTGCAAAGAAGACGAAACTTCCCCACGTTCTTTATGAATTTTCGGCGACATGGTGCGTACTACGTCTTTCTCATTACATGGTCTTGATTTCTTTCATAGACACAACTGTCTTCTTACACTGGTTACATATGAATCTGATTTCAGTGGCTGAATTTTACTTCTGAATTAATCTTTCCTTCAGTTTAGATTTCAGACTTTCTCACGTTGTACATGTATTTTGCATATGTTTTTGCCTTTTTTGGGTTAGCGAACCTAACTATTTTTGACCTAAATACATTACCGGCGATTGGAATGAAGCAATAGATCACGTAACTAAAGTAATTCTTGATGAATGCAGATAATGCCCAATAGAGTAATATCATTAATTTAGGGGGCCTACTGATGAAGAGATGCTCACTTTGAATAATTTTTGACTAGCTGATCTTGGCCTCATCAACATCAACAGTCACATAAAGACCATATAGCTGTGATTAGATGGAAGATTCAAGCTGATGTCATTATCTACTGAAATGTTTGTTCAGCCATGCGATTTTCTATGTAGCTGTACCCAATACTGTATATATTTTAATGCTGCGCTACATGTATGAACATGACTATATAAAGTGCTAGTGCTACAGATAATGTAACAACTATGTTGTTGCAAATATGTAAAGTTCTCTGAATCGAAGAGCGGCTTTTACAAAAGCTACACTCCGAGACACGATCAGATGTGTCAGGATATTTTGCTCTGTCTAAGTGCATAAGAGTTGCCTTGTACTTTTAATATAAACTCTTTTGTTGTAGCTGTTCAGATAAATAATCAAAGATGAAGAAAGGAAGGTGGGGGTTTTCTTGGCATTAAGTGCTTGATTACAATGTACCACTGCCAGTGAGAAATGTGCAACAGGCCATGCTTTCGTTTGAAGACATCAAGTGAAACATGTGCTTTTTCCACGAGTAAGACACGGAAGAAAGCTTTTTGCCATGTAACTCTCCTGGCTGTGCCACTCGATTTGGATCTGTTGGCTCTGTTAATGTCATCACCAAGTGCATGTTGTTAATAAAATCAATCAAAGAAGACATCTGCTGTGTCTCATGGAAATTGAGCTGGTGAAATCAAGATCCAAGCAATACATGTTACATATTTGTTCACTGCCCTTGAGCGAGGAAAAAGGACTGGTTGGCCTGGTGTCAGCATAATGTGACTGGGTGTTATGTCACGTCTTGTGTTTTTGGCATAATACTTCAGTGGGCGGCAGCACTTTGGTATATTTGGCAGCATGGATTCACCCTGTCATATGAAGACTCAAAATATATACACACATCTATTGACTCCTCATTGTCATATGACTGACAAATTGCTAAGTATGACATTAAACCCCAAGCATACATGTACATACATAAAATAAGAAACCTTCACAAAAGTGTTTCAGATCGAGTAAGAGTACTGATGCAACTTGATCAGTCAAGCACCCAGAATTTGGCAATCTTCTAAAATATGGCTCATTTATATTCCGTACCCATTCAAACCCTTGTATATTCTCAGCAAACGAGCTATCAGAGTGATTAAACTTAAATACTTAAACTTATATTTATGACATTGAAAATTCTTAACATGTTTAAGCTAAACATTTTCTCTCAAGTCTTAAAAGCTCATAAATTAATACATCACCTATTCCAACTGCCCACTGACTTTCGTTGCCAATTTAGAAGACAGCATGAAAGACACTTTTATCCGACAAGATTTAATCCCTACAATCTCTACCAACCCTTTTCCTACATAACCTTAGCCAACCACACACTAAAACACAGCTGTCCACAAGCATGGAATTACCTCTCACCTCTGCTTTAATCAGTTACTTCCACATCACTATTTAAAATAGAAGACTTTCTTCTAGAAAAAAACTGAACACTCATGTTTCCCCTGACTAATCTTATTATCTATAAATAATGTATTTATATCTTTGTATGCATATATTTGTAGGTGTGCATCTGTATATATATGCGTGTTCATTTGTAAATTAACAACATTTTAATGCATGCACATGTATATCACTCTTAAATTCTATTTCATACGTGGGAAGGTCTTCCAGCAACCTGCGGATGGTCGTGGGTTTCCACAAGGCTCTGCCTGGTTTCCTCCTACCATAATTGTGGTCGTATAACTGAAATATTCTTGAGTACGGTGTTAAACACCAATCAAATAAATAAATAAATTCTGTTTACCCTGGAATAGAACCAGCTCATTAAGTTTTTATCCCACCATCGTGTTATATTTACTCGTGTATTACTGTTGACTTCATGTCTTCTAAGGTTTATATGTGTCACGTAGTGAAACTGGCGAATAAATGATTCAAGAATTAAAACAAAACAAAAAATGTAGTAAACCTTGATTTGTCTCGAAACAAGATTGTGAGTAGGTTGTGGCCAGATGGTTAAGATTGTTGTCTTTTTGCTAGAACCAAGTAGGTAAGGGTTCAAACTCAGGCATGAATAGGAGAGTGCGTATAGTCTCGAGAGTATGTGGTCACTACTTGTGGTTGTTATTACTGACTAGTGTTCATTGAAGACCAGTTGTCTTCAGTCTTTATGGTGTGCATGCATGCTTATGTACATCACAAATGGGAAGGTTTGCCAAGACTGGGTGGTTTACCCCAGGCACTCAAGTTTCTTCCAACCACACAAATGACTGCCATCATACAAGTGAAAAATTCTTCGAGTTAAATAACAAGCAAATAAAGTAACAAATTAATGCACATCAATGTATGAGTCTAACCTACTTTTGCTTTTTGCGGCGATTTTGGGTGTGATAAGCTTTATCTTGAAACACATGACTTCTCAGGAAATGTTTTCCAAGTTCATGCACAAGTGGAATCTATTTTACATGTATATGTTTCTACATGTATTTTCTATTATCTGATAGTGTTGTAGGGCTCTAATACAAAAGGTACATAAGACTAAAGGGAGGTAATAAATAAGCTACATGTAACTTTATGTGTTACCTCCCTTAGTACATAGCTCTTGGGCCAGCTTGTTCAAAACTGGTTTAAGACTCAATACCAAATTTAACTTTAAGCCAAGGCTTGAATTATGTATTAGCCTGTAAAAAAATTGTGTACCATTATATTAAGTATAATGACTTATACTTTGATTATGGACAACTGCATTGGCTGCAGAGTTTTCCTAAATTTAAATATAAAATATGACTTAATTACCAGTATTAGCTAATACACTTCTGAACAACTGGGCCGTGGATAGGCATGCTTTATGACACTGGGATTATCACTGGGTAGGTCATGGATGGCACCCAAATCAGTTAAATGACACAAAGATTTATTTATTTATTTATTTGATTGGTGTTTTTACCCTGCACTCAAGAATATTTCATTTATATGACAGTGGCCAGCATTATGGTGGGAGGAAACCGGGCCCAGCTCGGGAAACCCATGACCATCTACAGGTTGCTAGAAGACCTTCTCATGGGACACAAAAAGAGAGCGCACTACTTTTAATGTATTAATGGCACAGCTATATAGGTACATCATAGTAATGGAAAGCGTAAGTCTTTTTCTCACATGTATAAGGATATTTGACAAATTAATTTGATATTTTTGGCTTTGCATTACAGTTTTTTATGCTACATATCCCCATAAATATGTACATGTGTCTTTCCCCTCCATCACACCCCTTTCCCACTGTTCTCACTGTACAAATTCATCTTTTAATTTGGACACCCTAATGTGGGCTAAATTGTTTTCAAATGTTACAAAAACTTGAAATTAAAGCCTTGTATACCAGGGCATATACAAGCGATATTACATGTACATCTTTGTATTGTCAGTGCACATGAGTATGGGAAATTTTTTCCAAACATTGAAGTTAAATTTATCAGGCAATAGTCCCATAACTCTGGGTTTTTTTTTTTTTTTAGGATTTGGTGTATTTTGGATGACTGTAATTAAAGTGTATCAAAATGTCCTAGCTTTTATTTGATCTTGTCCTGAATATATCAACATTTGTGTTGAATGTATTTGTATTCTCTTGCAGACCTTCTGTCATGGCTAATGAAGTGAAAACCAGTGTGCACTTTGGTGTCTTTAGAACAGACACTGTGACCAAGTGAAACATTCAGGTAGCTTTGGCAAAGGGCAACTGTCCAGGATGTACCGTGGAAGGAAAGTGACGGATCCCGTGCCAAAAGTTCGGGGAACAGAAATTTATGACTCCTCCCTCACAGGTAAAGGTGTAGGACTTGGTAAAACAACCTTAAAGTTCACCCATGACTTAGAGGTGTTAGTAAGGTGTTTTAGGTTTTGTCTGGAAGGCAGGCTGATATCCTACTGTGTAGATAGGTTTTACATGTATTTTGACCTACATACATGTATATGTAGCGGCATATGCATTCTTCTATATCATTAAGAAAAAGAATCGTACAGGGCATTCTGTGATCTAGATTACAAAGGCATTCGGCCTGCATGTCATTGGATATTTGAGCTATTTGTTGTATTCTCGCCCCACATTGGTCCTGTGCCTAGTTGACAGTTTCGAGGGAGGAATTTATTCTGAGAGACAATACTGATCATCTCGTGGGTCTGTTTACTTACCTGTGGGCTTTTGTGCTTCTTATTTATGATCATAATACAGGTAGATGTTAGGTATAAATTCTAACATTGTTATTGACGACCACCTTCTCAACTTTACACATCAATTTGCACTGTAACAAAACGCAACAACACAAAGTGTCAAATACCTGCTCATGCATGCACATGTAAAGTACTGCTGGTTGAGTGGGTAAAAGAGCTTTCCTTGCGGATTTTGACTCAGAAAAGGGGCATATACACAGGTACATGGACTGTATTTGGACTGTCACTATAAAAGTTACTTGGGTGCCCTCCGTGGCAGAGGTGGTAAGCCTGCAGCACGGCGCGGTGACCCAGGAGCCTGAACCTTCCCTATGGGTTCTGCCTGTTTCCTCCAATTTTAATGCACTCTGCCGTTGTACAAGTGAAATATTCTTGAGTAAGGCATAAAACACCAATCCAATGAATAAATTAATGAATATAAGGAGAGTATAGTGATGATTTCAAGGGTAGGATTTAAGGTTCCCTTGTTGCATGTAACCCAATATTTTAGAATTGATGATAAACATAAGGATTCTATGGAAACTATCGACAGTAAAATGAGAGAAAGCAGATTTTGATCAACTTCCTTGTGCAGGATTTTACAGTAGGCCAATCTTTGTGTGGTTCATTTGTCTCACAGACAACAAACATATTTTTTATGATGGCCTTGTTAATCAATTCACTATATATATATACATACATGTATATAGCATTGGCTAGTTTATGTACATTTTGATAGAGTATTGAATTGCTGACAGGCATTGTACTGCTAGTCCAGCCCCAGATAGAGGTCGTTATATTAATGCCCAGTAATTCCTCTGATCAGGTTTACTTGACTGTTTGTGTTCACTAGCCTGTGAAATCTGATCAGAGCACCTTGTGCTCCAGGTTTTTGCTCTCTCTACTAAAACCTTGAATACCAGGGTGTGATTTCTGTTCCCAGTCAAATTTTAAACCTTATTACAAGGCTTAGTTTTTGGGAAATTTCAACCTAAATGAGAAATGACTTTGAATTTGTTGTGTCAGACCCATGTAGGGACTCCCCTTCTCCCCCCCCCCCCCCCCCCCTGACAAATATTTGAAATATGATCTTACTTAAAGGATTAATGTCCTGATTCAACAGCTGGCCCTAGCTATAAAGATTATAACCTGTTTAAACAGTATGTTACCGGGAGGGATTCTGAGAAACGTAATAATGACTTTACATCCATCAAGAAACAAATAAATTTATACTGCCACAGCCAGTATGCGGTACCCCCCCCCCCCCCCCCTCCCCCACCTGGGGTGACGTCGTAGATGGTCAACCCAAGTCTAGCTGGTTTAAATAAGCTAGGAATTAGTATCAAAATGATGTCATTTTGGATATGGATTTTAACTGCACAAAAGCAAATAGAGAGCCGTATCAATTTGAACCCATAGTGGACGAAATTGAAGTTCCGATTTATGACACCTCTGGCCAGACTTCAGATGCCAAGTTTTAAGGCGTTTGAGTTTGATCGTTGTCTAGGCATTTCCAATTGGACTGTCAATATGGAATCGTAAGTTTACAGCTATACCCCGTGTTACACTGTACATTTCATGTGTTTATTTTAAGATATTTTTTGATATTTATTTACTATTCTTTCCCTCTGTAGGCTTCACAATAAATATCATTCTGTTCCCTGGGGGATTCTACATCATACCTATATTGATGACAACTACCGGTAGAAGTATAGGTTATTATGGGCATTTCGAATAGAGCCTGGCTCAATATAAATACATGTAGGATATGGACGTTGCCCGGTAGAATGTAAAGAGATTGACTGTCAATCAGTTTTCAGTTCAGTTAACAGTATTTCAGTGCAGGTACCGTTGTGGAAGTTAAAGTGTCTACTTGTCACAGCTTTCAGCTGTGAAATGGGCAAGAGCAGGATATGGCTGTTTTCAGTGGTACAAATCATTCTGTGTACTGTAAAGCCAAGACCTTCTTGACGGTCAGACTGTCTGGAAACGGGACAAAACTAACTCCAGGGTTCTTCCACAATCGGTTTTGTCAAAGGTATGCGGAACATGGAGAAATTTGATATGCTTGTTATCACTCTTGTAACTGTTTTTAACACTGAACTCGTGTATACATGTATGTCTATCTGAAAGATAGTACTATACATGTATATGTCTGTCTGAAAGAGTGTACTACACATGTATATGTCCTGTCTGAAGGAGTGCACTGTACAAGTATATGTCTGTCTGAAGGAGTGTACTGTAGATGTATATGTCAGTCTGAAAGGAGTGTACTGTACATGTACATGTTATGCCTGAAAGAGTGTACTTTACCTGTATATGTCTGTCTGAAAGAGTGCACTATGCATGTATATGTCTGTCTGAAAGAGTAGTATACATGTATCTGTCTGTCTAAAAGAGTGTACTATACATGTATATGTCTGTTTGAAAGAGTGTCCTATACATGTATATATCTGTCTGGAAGAGTGAACTATACATGTGTATGTCTGTCTGAAAGAGTGTACTGCATGTGGCTCATGACCGTACAACTGCATGTGCAGAGTATTGGTACCCCTTGTTGTCAGGTTTGAAGTACTAATTAAAATTTGGCAAAGTAGTGCACTGAATGCTTCAAGCTCATTTTTCTGACCGTGCTGTGGTTATAGGAAGCATTTGGCCAGGTCTGATAATCGTTATCTGGTTTATAAAAACATTATGTCACCCATTTTTGTGACTCTCATCTAGCTATTAAATGGCATTTTTTCTGACTGTCATCTAGCTATAAATGGCATTTTTTCTGACTGTCATCTAGCTATTAAATGGTATTTTTTCTGACTGTCATCTAGCTATTAAATGGCATTTTTTCTGACTGTCATCTAGCTATTAAATGGTATTTTTTCTGACTGTCATCTAGCTATTAAATGGTATTTTTTCTGACTGTCATCTAGCTATTAAATGGTATTTTTTTTGACTGTCATCTAGCTATTAAATGGTATTTTGTCATCTGGTTATTAAACGTTACTTAACCCATTTTGGTGACCGTCATCTAGTTATTAGAAGTTGTTTTGGCAATTTTTGTGACAGTCATCTGCTTATTGAAAGACATTTAACCGATTTTTGTGGCTGTCATCTAGTTATTAAAAGGTATTTAGCCAATTCTTTGGACAGTCATCTGGTTATTGAAAGTTATTTAGCCCATATTTCTGACAGTCATCTGGTTATTGAAAGTTATTTAGCCAATTCTTCTAACAGTCATCTAGTTAAGCTACAAATAACCGTTGATAAATGTTTCCTCTTCATCCAAATCACTAGGCGTATAATGTCTCACCAAGTTTTCTGTTTATCCCATTAAAAACCTCGGACTAAAAGTGGTCAGCTCGGTCTAGTACCATGTCTCAAAGCACACAGCTCCCTGTTTAGCAAGTTTGAGATGGCTGCCACAGTGTTTATTAGCTGTTGAATGGAATACTTGCTCGATCACTGGGTGATCTCTAAGATCTGTCCAAACATGCTCCCCCAGCTCAGTCACCTAATACCTAGCAGAACTGGCCAGCCACCTCATAGCACATACCTATGCAGTTGGCTATACTGTGAACTTAATGCATGTTCATGTGTTCTGCCAGGACTAATTACGTGTACAGTACATAGAATTTGGATATACCGTTGACGATTCAAAAGGCAGGCTCCAAATTGACTGGATTGATTGATCTTGTCATCGTGTTTTTGTGAAATATTGAAATCTGGTAAGCAACGGTGATGTATCTTGTTAAGTTTTTAACTGTTTGGGATGTCATGCTGCAGTAGTTTTCAGCTGACATACATGTTTGTGTACATGTGCATACATTTGGTTTAATAGCGTACAAATACCTGAATTCTACTTAAAGTGAACATGAAGTCTGCCAGTATATATACATAAAAAAAAAATGATGTAGGACACAGTTATCACAGAAAAATGTGTAAAAAATTCTATAAAGTTTTGAAAGCCGAGAAGATCAAGTTCATCATTGCGTATATGGCACTTCAGTCGGAGTAGCCATGTCGTAGAAGCCCTTATGAACTTGGCCAGTAAGTAGCGCTGATAGATTCACATGATAATTGGCTGTCACGTCAGTAAACCTATTAGCTCTGGATTGTCTGTGAGGTATCTTACAGCGGATAGGCAGATATTGATGCAATAAATTGGATTTTGTGGTTAGTTTAAGTGTTAAACTGATCCATTTTGAACCACATATTGTGCCAGTGTCACAGTGCGTACATGTTGGGCAGGAGTCAGCAGTAACTTGTCAGGGTGAGATGGCAAGAAAACCGCCTCTGGAGAGTGATTTCTTAAGAAAATTACTGTGACCTTGCTGTATTTTTTCTTAGGAGAGTCAGATTTATTATGAAAATATCTTCCCAAAATCTGAATGAAAGGGTCTGCTGTCAGTCAGAAGGTTCTGCTATGTTTGGTAAATTCCCTGAAGTTGGTACAGCTAGGCAGAAAACCTTACACCCATGCAGGACAAGGATGAGCAGGGCCGCTGAAACACGACACTTGGGTCCACGAACATCGCCCTGACCGAGTGCCAAACTGAAAGAAACATCAACCCTTTGAACACATAACAGAGCTAATACTGTTTGGTTGGGGTGTCAGGCATTTTTCTTTGTATTTTCTGATTGTTACATTGTTTAAGGCTGAGGGTATGGGAGAGCTTTGTGGTGTCACTATAGGTAGCTATAACATGGCAAAATAGCATGACTAGGCACTGGCAATTGTTTGCTATTGCTTTGTTGAAAAGCAGTGTAGAATTTCAAAAATATTTTTAGAAGATCTCTGAATACTACTTTATTCATTAATTCAGCCATAACTTCTGTTTGACATTCTACATGAGCATCATTCTTCATGTATGTGGTGTTTGAGCAGTTTAACATGTTGATGACCCCCATTATGCCTTTTCAGCTGTAAACTGACAAATCAACATGATTTTGGGAAGCAAACAAAATCAGTCTTCTCCAAACCAATCTACCTTAATTTTCAGTTATAGTGGATTTATACATGCACTCTTTTGTCAAATGTGTCTTCTTGGCTGTCTTTGTGTTATACTTGAATAACTGTCATCACAGCATCCTCACTTAATATCACATGAGTTTTTGGCTGTCGGTTCTACATTGATTGGTCATCTATGTATAGAATTTTTTTAAAATATAAATGCTGGCTAGAACATCTGCCTCGAAGTTAAGAGACATTGTCATTTGGGATCAAACCCAGGTTGGGTCAACAAAAAGTACTTTACAAATAGTACATCCTGCTGCCTCACTTGGCACTCAGCACTGAGAGGTTAGAGCAAGGAAGCATGAAAGATGTGATTATGAAAGCTGAATTCAAAATTTACAAAAACAATGCATTATTAATTGAGGTAGGGTCATGTAAGTTGTACATGTATATTTCAGATTTCAGGTAGAAATTCAATTTCTAGGTGTCGTTCCATACTGGCCTTAGGCAGATATTTTGTGGATTCCCCACTTTCAGACAGCAGCTGGGGCCTCGGTGACAGTAAGTGATTGACGGTGCCCAGTGGGTGGGTGGAGGCAGGGTGAGGGTGGACTGTTTGTGTGTGATTATATCGCTTTCGTTGAAGACTAGATGCACTTGTCTTCTAGCAATATGATGGGTTCATCAGTAACATGCCAAAGGTTGGTGGTTTACCGCATTCTTGCCAGGTACTACTGCTTCCTTCACCAGTAAAGCTGACGAACATTGCTGACATGTATGTGAAAAAATCCTGAGTATGGCATTAAACCAGAAACAAATAAGTACACGTAAATAA
This sequence comes from Liolophura sinensis, assembly GCF_032854445.1. Lineage (NCBI taxonomy): Eukaryota > Metazoa > Mollusca > Polyplacophora > Chitonida > Chitonidae > Liolophura > Liolophura sinensis. Next base: position 12,225,068 of record NC_088307.1, read on the forward strand.
ATATGATGGCCATTAACAACCTTTCATTCAATGTGCACGTACATGTAAGCTTAGCTGACTGCCCCTCGACAGTATTATAAGCTGGCTTCCTCTTCGGCTGTACTTGTAAAGGCCTGCCAGCAACTTGCGGATGGTGGTGGGCTTAGCACGGTTTCCACCCATCATAATGCTGGATGCCGTCGTATAAGCGAAATATTCTTGAGTACGGCGTAAAACACCAATCACAGATCTGGTTGAATTCTGGCTGTGCTTTGTTTAGAAAGGTATTTCTACTATTTGCTCGGTGACTATTAATAATATTAAAATGCATGTGCATGTTAGTGACATGATCAGAGTAGGAAGAGGCTACTGCTGATGTATTTGTGACAGGTGTACAATGTTGTATAGACCGCTTCTGTGACGTAATGGTTACAGCGTTCTCCTTGGAGTCAGGAGGCCAGGGATCAAACCCATCTTAGGTCATACCAACGACTTTAAAAATAGTACTTTGCTGCTGCCTTACTTGACGCTGCAGCACTCAGAGCTTTAACAGGTGGGGTGCCATGTCTACCATGATAATTCAGTGACTTCAGCACTTCGGTGGTATGACTCACCCTGCCACAAGAACACACAGTATACACTGTATGTACACGCATCTAATGACTCCTTGTCGTCATATGGCTGAAAACTTGTTAAGTACGACATTAAACCTCAAGCATTGCATTACAACATACGTTGGATACCTTTATTTTAACGTCAAGGTTGGAGACCTTTATTTTAACGTCTGCGTTGGAGACCTTTATTATAATGTCAACGTTGGAGACCTTTGTCATAACGTCAACATGGGAGACCTTATTAAAACATACGTACTGGACCTGCGGATTCTTCATGTATACACTATAATACACATTCATACGCACTGTAGTCTTGAGGTATTGGTATTATAAAAACAGCCAGGCATTGTATTCTGGAATCAAGCTCCCTGGTGCCCTAGCTGGCCATTTTCTGTGACAAGGGGCATCAGGTCTCGGGTCTGGCATGTGGCCAAGGTGCATTAATACATGTACCCCTGAGCTAAAAATACAGGTACATTCACTATTTATGTACACGGAGTCATTAGATGATATAGGGTGTTTACAGGGCTGTAAACTGTTTTTGAGGCGTGAATTAGCAAAGGGTAATGGTTGTATAGGAAGTATAGGAGTTTGACAGGAGATGTTCAACATTGAAAACAGGTGCTTATTGTTTTACCTTTCTCCCACGACCATCTGCAGGTTGCTGGCAGACCTTCACACGTATGGCCGGAGAGGAAGCCAGCATGAACTGGACTTGAACTCAGAGCGACCACATTGGAGGCAGGCTCCTGGGTCATTGCGGTCACCTTATTTAATATATATTTTATTTGGGACCAATATAAGAGTGGTTTCCTTTTCCCATATAATGCTGGCCACCATCATACAGTGAAATATTCTTAAGTATGGCATAAAACACGAATGAAATAAAATAAAATAAATAGTATAAACAATTTAAGAAAGGTTCCTGTAAGTTTTGTCCTGTGCTCAGAAATTCTGCCCATACATCTGTAATTCCAAAGATGTAGTGTATAAAGCGATGTTCATTTTGGCAATTTTAGAAAGGTTCTCATTCATTTGATACTTTTTCAGTTATGAGTACATGTAGGTGTTGCTTGTGTGGCTATGAAAGGACTGAACACAAATGTATTTACAGTTTGCTACCAGACTGCCTGTATTATCTGTGAATACAAGAACATGTACATGTAGGTGTTACCTGTGTGGTTATATACAGACTGAATACAAAATGTATTTACAGTTTGCTACCAGACTGCCTGTTTTATCTGTGAATACAAGAACATGTACATGTGGGTGTTACCTGTGTGGTTATGTAAAGACTGAATGCAAAATGTATTTACAGTTTGCTACCAGACTGCCTGTATTATCTGTGAATACAAGAACATTTACATGTAGGTGTTACCTGTGTGGTTATATACAGACTGAATACAAAATGTATTTACAGTTTGCTACCGGACTGCCTGTATTATCTGTGAATACAAGAACGTGTATATGTAGCGTCATGCTGTTGGGTCCTTTGCTTTCCAGGCACCAAATGACAGACTACATGTACGTAAACTATGAACTCCAAATCGTATAAAGGGTAATTCTGATCAACACCTTTTCATCGTGGCACAATACCGTTTTGTTTTGGGTCCAGTTTCTACAGGAATTTTCACCTGTGCATGCATGAACATACTTTTAGGAATAATGGCTTTGACACTGTGTGCATTCATTGGAATTCATACAAGAATGCATGAATAATTAAAGTTGTGCTGTATGGATGCTTGAAGCTATATTTTGCACTGCAGTGTTGCACGTACACGGACACCGCGTCTGTGAATTGAGCACACATGTAGTATTAAAGTGGGAAATTGCATGAATGCCCAGTCTAATGTTCCCATCTACATGTAGCCTGAAGCAGAAGCACCTGTACCAAGGACATCACTATTATTGCATAAATTTAATATAGAGCTGTACCGCAGACATGTGAATCTGTGGAATTAATATATATATACTGTACTGTTCGGCAAAAACTTACAAAAACAGAAGAGATAGGATTGAAACGATCTCGCATCAAGTACTAATTGCAGTTGTTTAGTTTACCTGGTGGTCCTGCAGATTCATTAAGAATTTTCTGATTAATTACAAAAGGGGTGCATTCTGTCTGTCTGTGTCTCCAGGAAACACCTGTGATAACGATGGAATGTGGGTGAGTGTTACGAAGTTTCCGGATTTGTGGGTTGTAACCGAAAAATACTGTTGCCTCCCACATGTAGCGTTTTAGACCAGTGATTCTGTTTCTCTAATTAATTAGTTGGGTGTAGAGCATACACATATGTATTATAAATTGAAAGATGGCCCAGCTGCATTTGTCATGCTCTGCAGATATTGTCGCCTCATACAAATACCTTCTTAGAAGAGTGAATCTATTTCTGTATTTATTTAGTTGAGTAGAGTAGATATATGTATTTTTAACAGGCTTTAAACTGAAAGATGGCTTGCATTTTGTGATGTTTAGATATTAAACATGGTAATTTCCCAGCTTGTAGTATAATGAGTGTGTTCCTGGTATGATATAGCATTGCAGTTTCCTGTCTTGTAGTAAGATAGATTTCCTTGTCTGGAAGTAGTGTAGTAATATTTGTCTGAAGTGTCTTGAAAGATGACCTACTGGTGAAAGTCCTCACATTCAAATACTGTACATAGTGTTGCAGTTTCCTAGCTTGTAGCAGCTAGGATTTATTGTTTTCCTCTAACATCAGTGCGATAGTCTTTTTAACATTTTCATGTCTTTATTGAAAGATATGGTCCTGTACGTGGAAAGGTCTGGCAGTAACCTGCAGATGGTTATGGGTAAGGGTTTCCCCTGGGTTCTTAGTTCTACCTGGTTTCCTGCTACCATAATGCTGGCTGCCATTGAAATATTCTTGAGTATGGCATAAAACACCAATGGAATAAATAAGTCAAATAAATAAAGATGGCTTACTGACATACATGCATACTCATTACAGCGCATGCGTCGCTGTCTACCTTCGCTTTACATCACTGCCACCACTAGTAAGTTTTGTACAGAAATCTTGAACAATGTCAAGGTCACTGGGGTAATGGTGATGAGACAGAAAGTGATGTAAGAAAATACAAACAATCCATCTCAGTTTTTGTCTCTAACAATACTTATGCATTCTCTAGAGTTTATCTAGAGTATGTATAACATGATTTCTAACCAAAACCTAAAACAATTTTATTGATGAATGCTGAATAAATTTTATTTATTTATTTGATCGGTGTTTTTCGCTGAACTCAAGAATATTTCATTTGTACAACGGCAGTCAACATTATGGTGGGTGGAAACCGGGCAGAGCCTCGGGGGGGAAACCCACAACCATCTGCAGGTTGCTGGCAGACCTTCCCACACATGAATGCTGATTAAACGGTTCTGCTGGACGACACACGTGATGAAGCTAAGTCTAAACAGACCTGTGTGTGTGTCTCACGGGCAAAGCTTGTCTAGTAGTGGCAGTGATGTAAATAAACTAGTACACATGTACATTTATGTGTATAATGCACAGTTTCAGTTGAACTAGAAATGGCTGTGACTGTCTGTGAATGAAATACCAGTTATACTGTGTTGATTGAATGCATGTGTATGACCATGTAGGATTACATAGTGTATTGGATATGTGGGATCGTTGTTAACAAGCTAAGTACAGGTACATGTAGGATTATGTACTGTATGAGACGGCATGGGATCGGGGTTAACAAGCTAAGTACAGGTACATGTAGGATTACATACTGTATGAGACATTTGGGATCAGGGTTAACAAGCTAAGTACAGGTACATGTAGGATTACATACTGTATGGGACATTTGGGATCAGGATTAACAAACTAAGTACAGGTACATGTAGGATTACATACTGTATGAGACGTGGGATCAGGGTTAACAAGGTAAGTACAGGTACATGTAGGATTACATACTGTATGAGACGACGTGGGATCAGGGTTAACAAGGTAAGTACAGGTACATGTAGGATTACATACTGTATGAGACGGCGTGGGATCGGGGTTAACAAGCTAAGTACAGGTACATGTAGGATTACATACAGTATGAGACGACATGGGATCGGGGTTAACAAGCTAAGTACAGGTACATGTTGGATTACATACTGTATGAGACTTGTGGGATCAGGATTAACAAGCTAAGTACAGGTACATGTAGGATTTCATACTTTATAAGGCATGTGGGATCAGGGTTAACAAGCATAGGTACATGTAATCAGGGTAATAAGAGGGAGGGAGTGTGGGGGGGGGGGGGGTCTGTTCTTGAGGGGTATCCGATGAAGGAGATGAAATCTTATCCTATTTCTCGTATTGATTACATGTGGAATCTTAGGCCCAAATGTTGATCATTTTATTTTAAAATGGTGTGTATTTCACTCAGGCGACACATTTTGCTTTATTCCGACCTGTTTGTAGCCTCACTTTGCGAAGTATAATTTCTGAATTGAAAGGGCTAAGAACAAGAATTTTTGGCTAAAAAAATCTGTATTCTGTAAGCTTAATTAAAATTTCTGTATTTACCAAGAAGTAACAGAAATATTTATAGTGTTAGTTTATTTAGTATAAAATATTATAAAAAATTAAAATATCATATATTAATATATAAATAAAATATTAAAAAATTATGATGTGACTGATTATGACCTGCTTTATAAATTTTGGGAACTTTTTTACTGACCTTAAACAGCAACACTTGCAATTTCATGTTTGGTATTTTGTGAAAGGTAATGGCTTTATTGGGTTATTTTAAATTAAGAGGAAAAATTTGATCAGATTTGTGCTGATTAATTTTTTTGGCCAAAAACCTTTCAAAGGTATAACCTCTTTAAGAACACCTGGATTAAGTGTTACATGTTTTTCCACAGACGTGTTTTCAGGGCCATATCTAGAGTCATTTTTGTTCAGGAAAGTGTTTGGGCTCCCAAACTGTAAAGTAAATTAAGCAAAATTATGATGGTTTATCAATTAAAAGTTAAGTTTTTGTGTAAATTTCTTTCATTCACAAACTTCAACACTCTTAAAAAGCATCATTTTAAGTTGCATTTTTAAAAATTTCTTTATGCACACTCACAATGTCACCACTACAGTTTGGGATCAGAATCTTTTCTGTTTCTAGAGATGGCCCTGGTTTTTATTGGTGCTTGCAAACAGTAATTTATAGGTTTACAATTTTATGTAAACCTTCATAATTCATTAAGGGGGCCTCTGTGGCTCAGTTGGTTAGCGCGCTAGTGCAGAGTAATGACCCAGGAGTCTCTCACCAATGCCGTCGCTGTGAGTTCAAGTCCAGCTCATGCTGGCTTCCTCTCCGGCCGTAAATGGGAAGGTCTGCCAGCAAAACCTGCAGATTGTCATGGGTTTCCCCCAGGCTATGCCCAGTTTCCACCTACCATAATGCTGGCCGCCATCGTATAAGTGAAATATTCTTGAGTAGGGCGTAAAACACCAATCAAATAAATAAATAAATACATAAATCATAATTCATTAATGTTAAGACGTTGGCGACCTTTAAATCTGCGTCATTAGAATAGAATAATCATAATACTGTATAATTGGCATAAGCTATTGTTGTGTTGTTTACCCCAAACCATAAAGTCAGAAACACCCCATGTATTCCTAAACATTAAGTGGATTTAATTGTGCACTAAAGCTTCTGGAGAGAGTGGAGAGTTTTTTTGGTGATTTTCCAAGTGGCATTCATGTGTAAACTCTTAACCATGTTAACACTGGGCAAGACTGCTTTATGCTGGCACTGATATTTACAAAGGTTTGTTTTCTAATATTGTTATTGAATCAGGTAAAAAAAAAAATTGGAAACACCCCTGGAGCTGAAATGTAGCCAAACATGCTAATGCCAATAGAGGATTATAAAGGTAGATTATGAACGATCGGTGAAGTGTAAAGACCCTTGTATTGTCAGCTTTTTCCAAAGTAATACCTTTTAGAAGAATGTACATGTAAGTGGCTTTGTTCACATAGGTTTAAGGTGTAGGGGTGAACTCTGCCTTGATGGTAAAAGGAAACACTATAGGCAATGAAGACATCTGCTAGTAACTTGTCCTGTCACGTTAGAAAGTCCGTGAACAAGAAGTTTGCCACGTTCAGTGAATACCCTAACTCTTCAACCTCTTCAACCACCTCTGCAACCAATATTTTGCAACATTCTGAGAGAACTGTGGGGTGTAGAGAAATAATTTGCCAAGTTGTATGAAGCTGGCATTTTTAATGACACAAACAAATCATTTTCAGCATCATTTTCATAATAATTTTACGCACAAATTACACTGAAAAAAAGTGCTTTAGTGGTTGAAAAGGTTCACAAATTACAGTATGTGTATGCACACTACAATAGTCACTGGTGGAAAGTAGAGAGGATTAGAAGCTAACATATTATGCATTTTATGCATTGCCAGTACATATGTATAATATGCACATATGTTCAATATATATGTACATTTTTTATTTATTATACACTGATATTAATGGGACGGCATTGTCCATCTCTTCATTTCTTTGCAAACACTTAAATTCTTGTTTTTTTTTTTCTGATGCTACATGTTCACTTGCACTTGTATTTATAATCGGTAGAACTCTATTGTTTTTGGTGACATTGGCCAATATTTTTCTCAAGGTCATTGAGCTCATTTACCCCATTAAAATGACCTAAAATTTCCCCCTAAGAACTGCATTTTTCGAGGCAAATGAATATCTCAAAATATTTTTTTTGGTGCTGAAACTTACAATTTTCCAATAGAATGTCACACCATGTTCCAACCTAAAAACACACAACTTTGTCATGGCCAAAATTTATGGTCATTTAAGGTAAATTTTGTTTTGTTGCAGGCTTCTAAACACAGTATCTGTTGACCTGTATATTGCTTCATATTTGACACATTTTAATTGTATACATGTAGGTTTTCTGTTTATGAGCACTGTTTTTGTATTATGATTATTTGATTGAAGTACTGGTACTGTTTTCTGGTAATGCAAGAGAAGTAATCCTTTGATTTTCATTGACCTTGACCTACATGTATTTTTGGAATCTTTAGGTTTGTGCCTCTACTACTTTTTAAACACTCTTGAATGTTATAGATTTACCAAACTTGCATTGCATGTACATTTTACATGATGTACATTTTACATGATGTACATTTTACATTTTACATGTACATACAGGCATGTTTGATTTGGAAGAACCCTGTTACCTGGTGATGATCTTAGTCAAGTTTTTCAAGGTCATTGGTTTTCATATGAGTTGTTTTGTTGCATAAAATTAATTGTCATATTATGTATAAAAAAATATCAATATTTTTGATGAAAAGTAATTTTTGTGGAACTTATACAAAATGTGCAACTACATGCAGTCCTGTTGAAAATGCCAATCATTTGTTATTGATCTATTTTTTCAAGGTTGTTGGGCCTGTGCTCCCAGTTGCACTCAAACACTATGGGCAAGCGTACGTGGGAAGGTCTGTCAGCAACCTGCAGATGGTCGTGGGTTTCCCCCCGGCTCTGCCCAGTTTCCACCCACCATAATGCTGGCTGCTGTCGTATAAGTGAAATATACTTGAGTACGGCGTAAAACACCAATCAAATAAATAAATAAATAAATATATGGTCAAGCGTTATTCAGTGCATTGTAGGTTATTTAGTCTTTTGTGTCTTGACTATTTCAGATCTTGCTAAAGCATGGGATACTGTGGGGAAGACCAGATCTGAGGTTAGTAATTCTGGTTTATATTAATCTGTTGTTGTATATTATTTTGAGAAATTAAACTCTTTGGTGTGTTGGGCCCTCCACTGGCTTACTGAGTTCATGTATAGTGCTGGCCCCACGGTAGCCTATCAGCCCCTGACCAGCTGCTGACTGAAGAAGTTGGAAGATAAAGTAAATGCATGTACATGTACCTTAATCCCTCAACTTTTTTTTGAATATGAAAGAGCAACTTTCAGCGCAATTTATGCACATTTTTAATTTATTTTTTATGACAAAACTACATTGGTTGGATTGGCCATTTTCAGGGCTTAACAGAAGTATAATTTTATCAATCTGCAGAGACAACTGATAGAACACGTTGCAAACATGTGAAAAGGTTATAGAATTACAGTAGGTTTGCTCTCATTTTTTAAAATTTTTAATTAATCAAATGATTCGCATTTTAAATTTATATACTATGCAGAGACTGCTTGTATGTTCCAAGTTCCATTCGAACAAGACATATTTTTTTGAAAATTATTTGGATGATGCTTAACAGAACTGACTCATGGTTATTAAAATGCATTTAGAAATTAATAATTTGTACCTAACACATATGTATGGTAAACTGAAGTGTACTCAGATCATACGGGTAGATCTCGTGTAGTTTTGAGGCAATTTGTCAGGTGTGGTGCTTTTTTTTTTATCCCTACTCTTGTTGTGACATTGAATTATAGGAAAGGATGACATTATTAGACCTTAAAGAATTTGTTCTGGAATGCCACACAAAGGACAGTGTACATGTGCATGTTAATGTTTCAAATGTGTTCCTGTATGACATGTAACATGACGATCCAATAATAGCGAAATTCATTCATCACTCCATGATGTGCAAAATAAGCATTTATACAAGCAGTCCTTTATACAGGGTGTCCCAGAAGTCGCGCACCATCCAGGTTGAGGTTGAATGTTTGAGCTACAGAGCGTTGTTGCCCAATCTCTTCAAAGTATAAAAACCAATTCAACTCTTTCTTGTACTGTTAGTTTATTAGCCATAATTAACTCTGAAAAAGAGAAAAGAAAAATTAAAATCAGTATTAAATCTGAAATCTATTAAATCAGAAAAAAAGTGAAAATCAAGATGGTGCATGACTTCTAGGACCCCTTGTATATTGATATACATCTCTGATCCCTCCTTCCATCCAATCCACATTTTTGAAATCCTTTTCATTTACAAAGGCTTGCCGAATTACTTAAACAAATTGGTTTTTGATTTTACTTTATTAGATAATAGTGTGTTTTGAAATATCCATAGTTAATTATTTTTTACACTTTGCCTTTGTATTTTTGCTTTATTAGCTGCGAAAACTTCAATATCGTCTTGGGGAGACACAGAGAGTGCCACTCGGTGTTGGTCTAAATGAAACAGGGGAGGCAAGCATTACTGACTATTCGGCCTTCTCGCTGGGCACCAATCAGACGTACAACTTGCCAAGTACAGGTCGACAGTTCCCGAGTGGGGTAAGGGTCTGCTGTGTAAAAGTCGCTAATTCTTCTAGTTTTGAGGACAGATAGGAGTAGAACTGAAAGCAAAGAATTACATTTATCTCCCAGTTTGGGGGAAAAGTAAAGATATGAATAAATTAACTAACCAAAAGAGAAGTCGAATTTCATGTGAACTTTGAACTCAGCTTTGTCTAGCACCACCTCTCTGCCAACTGAGCTGTACAACCAGATTGGGAACGGCTCGCTTGTTATATGCTGTGAATGATTTTTTTCAGCGATTGTTTATAATAGCAGAAAAATAAATCTGAGCTCAAAAACATGCGGCTTTAGATTATCAAAATTTTTACCTTACCATTACTTTTATTATTTTTATTGCACGCCAAAAGCAGTTCTCAGGGTGTCACATTAGCTTATTACACCTGTATGTACAGGTACAGGTATGAATGTCAAAGGTATGACTCACGTCTAAGGTGTAAAGGCAGACTGATTGTTCACCGTATTATTTATTTGATTGGTGTTTTATTCCGTACTCAAGAATATTTCACTTATACGACGGCGGCTTCACAGTATTAATTTGATTTCTGAATTTCATATTACATGTATGTCACCTTAGAATGTTAATGTAGTCTTACATGTAGGTGCATGTATTAGATGCGTAATAATATAAGTATTAAAGCATAGGTATTAAGCCTCTAAGCCATAATCAGCCAACGGAGCTGCACACCCCTACAGCCTTACAAAAGACCAGTTATTGAAATTTAATCTGAGCATTCAATGAGTTTCCCATTTGTTTCATGAAATATGATTAAACCTGTCAAATATAGGCTTGAAAGTGTATGTACATGTAGATATTGTGTTCTAATATATGAAGCCAGTACATGCGAGATATTGCTGAAAGTCATGGGACATTGCCAGAACACAGGGCTACAGATCAACTGAGATTTGGTACAAAGCCACTTTTATGGATAGGCTGGCATGTAAGGATTTTACTTGCAGTGGGCTTTCTTGCACTTGCTTTGAACTAATAAGTCGGCCTGTCAAATTTTGATTTATTTGCTCGGATTGCTGTAATTCATATGCCAGATGTTTCAGTAATTGCGTTCTCAATTGCACATGTGGCAAGGTTAAACCAGGTACATGTGCATGTACATGGCTGGTCTAAAACTGATGGGACTGTTTGTTATGCTTGTTGGTCTCATTGCACTTGTGCTGGACATGGAATAATATCAGCCAAACTTTGACTTTTTTGCTGTAGTTCACATGTCCTATGTTACAATAATTGCACGCCTCATGGGTAGGGGGAAAAAACTACATGAACTGCATGTAGGTAGAAACTGATGGGCTCTCATTGCTTGTGTGCCTCCATGCAACTGTGTTAAAGGAGAAGAAAACTTAAAATTATGATACTACAGGCTGAAAAGAGCACATTTTTTTTCTATCTGGTGGTGCCTGTTGCATAATTTTGCAATTTTACCTAGCCATACATATAAAGCCTGAATAAAGCAAAGCTGGCATAAATCACTGAGTCCATCTCATCCTTCATCTTTAACACCCTGTAATTTATGCTGGGGGTGTGCTGCCTCTCAGCCAATGAGAGTGGTTGAAACTGCCAGCTTGTTTGTGTAAACTCGGAACCTACGTCCAACATTCTGGTGTCCCGATCCTCAAGCGGAAAACGAACTGTACTGTTCGCTACCTTCTGGGTAGAAGAATTCTACTGGAAATATATGAACTGCACTTTTAACTGTGATTTATTTGCTGTAGTTCACATCCCGACAATTTCAGTAAGTGCTCCTGGCCTTGGCTAAGGGAAAACTACATTTATGTGGTATGAAACTGATGGGATCTATGCTTAATATTTGAATCTGTCACCTCAAGTTGAGGTAGACTGCTGCTTCATAACATTGGAGTCCAACAGGATTATAGATATACATGTAGCATAAACTCTGAAGCTGTAATGCATTTTAATGATGCTTGTATGTTGTAACTTGGCCTTGGACATCCCTGCTCTGTGTGTGGAGCCGTTGTTATGTAGCATAAACTCTGAAGCTGTAAGGCATTTTAATGATGCTTGTATGTTGTAACTTGGCCTTGGACATCCCTGCTCTGGTGTGGAGCCTTTGTTATGTAGCATAAACTCTGAAGCTGTAATGCAGTTTAATGATACATGTAAGTTGTAACTTGGCCTTGGACATCCCTGCTCTGTGTGTGGAGCCGTTGTTATGTAGCATAAACTCTGAAGCTGTAATGCATTTTAATGATGCATGTATGTTGGAACTTGGCCTTGGACATCCCTGCTCTGTGTGTGGAGCCGTTGTTATGTAGCATAAACTCTGAAGCTGTAATGCATTTTAATGATGCATGTATGTTGGAACTTGGCCTTGGACATCCCTGCTCTGTATGTGAAGCCGTTGTTATGTAGCATAAACTCTGAAGCTGTAATGCATTTTAATGATGCATGTATGTTGGAACTTGGTCTTGGACATCCCTGCTCTGTATGTGAAGCCTTTGTTATGTAGCATAAACTCTGAAGCTGTAATGCATTTTAATGATGCATGTATGTTGTAACTTGGCCTTGGACATCCCTGCTCTGTATGTGGAGCCAATGACAGTAATCTGTTTGCTGGTGTGTCCGTTTGTGCAGTCTGATGTTTGTTGTCCAGCTCATGTTGGTTTTGTGGTCGGAAGATCTGCCAGGAACCTGCGGATGGTCATGGGTTTTCCCCGGGCTTTGCCCGGTTTCCACCCACCATAATGCTGGCCGCTGTTGCATAAGTGAAATTTCCTTGAGTATGGCGTAAAACCCCAATCAATCAAATAAACAAATGCCTAAATCTAACATTTGTTGACTAAGTACCGGTAGCTTCCACCAAGATGGTGTGCACATCTGTACATCACAGTTTGTTAGTGACTTGCCAAAGGTTGGTGGTTTGGTTGCTGGGAACTTTTCTGTTTCCTTCTCTTTGACCCTGCAGACCATCATTTATCCTAATTCCTCAACCCTTGTCACTCACGAAAAGAACAACTTGCAGTGCAGTCTGTACACATTTTCAATATGATTTTGAAAGCAAAACTATATTGGTCAAATCTCTCAATTTCAGGCCTTCACACAGGTTAAAGTATTATCTGTCTACACGTGTACACAGAACTATGTTGAAATCAACACCTTACAAACATGCGAAAAGGGTGAAGAATTACAAAATCCAAAATCAAATTAAAAATGTGCACACATATAAGCTGCACAGAATGTCGCTCTTTCATACATGCAAAAAGGTTGAGAAATTAGGGTAGTATCAGTGGAGTTTACAATACATTAGCAGTACAATATATGTACATTTAGGTCTGTCAGCAACTTGCGAATGGTCGTGAGTTTCCCCTAGGCTCTGCCCGGTTTCCATCCACCATAGTGCTGGCTGCCATCATATAAGTGAAATATTCTTGAGTACAGCGTAAAACACCAATCAAATAAATAAATAAATAAATATATATATATATACATTTAGAAATTGGGTTACATGCATCGTGTATCAATCAACACATTTTTCTTGACAGTGACTTTTATATGAATCTAAATATTGAGATCATTTATTAAGCAGATCCATTAGTTGTTCCTATACATACATGGACTTGGCCTGTTGTCCAGTGGTTCCAAGTTTGTTAACTATGGATTTACATTTTCAGGCTACTGTCGATAACCAGGGTTGGAGCAAGCATGTTCGTGTTCAGAAAGCTCAGATCCCTGGGGCACGGCAGATAAGCCATCTAGGTAAGTAATTAATATTGTAATTACTGCGACTGCCAGTGGGATTATGATGTTAGCTGGTCTATAGTCAAAAATATGCTCATAATATTTGTATTGTTCTATGAGGCTTTGAAAACTTTGAAATGCCTGTAAATTGAAAGTTAACGTTTCCAGGTCTTGAGAAGCTTTTAGTTGAGCCTGGAAAAATCTTGAAATTAAGAACCAGCTTGGCACATGTACTGTGGGGTGATCTTTGATCAGACTATAGAACTATCATGAGCTAGTTCAATATATAGGATACATGTACATGTACTTAAATCCACCTGAAGAAATGTGTTTCCCTTGGTACGTTTGTCTGCTGTGAATCAGCCCAAACTAGCTGAATCAGCACAGGTCTGACACACTCCCATTGTTACAAAATCAGTACAAGTGTTAAATTTCAATAATTTGTTGCTGTATTAAATGTCGTTAGTGAATTAAATTAGTTTCTCAAAATCCATCCTCAATTCTTTGCAGAAGATAATTTCATGGAGCATCCAAATAGACAGCCAGGTCATCATGTGACCTCTAAAAGTGGGTCAGACAGAAGTCGTGCCCCACTTGACTTACCCAATCGGGACCCAGGGTTTGATAGGAACGCCCAGAGGGCAGCCAGCCCAAAAAGGGTGGATTTCAGTAACCAGTTAGAGCTGAGGAAGATAAACCCTGACGGAACATATACCGACAGCTTTGCTCTAGGGGAAGGAGCCAGTGCTTACAGTGCTTATAATCCCGGTTTGAACTCTGACCCATTGTTGTCACATGACACCCACTCATATAGCCAGTCAACGCTCACAGATTCAAAGGCTTTACGAGAAACAGAAATACGTTTTTTGAACAACCAGCGATACAATCCTCAGACATTTGAGAGCCGTCCTGATGCGTATGACGTTCGATGGAACAAAATCTCCTCCAGACTGACACATGTGGATGTCAATGTCCCAGGTGCCACAAACTATCGCTCCACGGCGCGTCAAGCTCTGAACGGAGCGGCCAGTGTACCAGGAGGCGCTGTAGGCCGTGACAGGGGAGGCCACTCTGACATTCAAAAACATGATGGATACTCATCGACGACCAGTGAAGGCAGCGAAAGTGGGAATGGGAAAGGAATCAAAAAACATCTCAAGGACTTTGATAGAGACACAGGTAAGAAAGGCCTTTCAAATGTACATGTACACAAGAAGTTTTTATACTTGTGCATGTACCTCAGGGTTAGTTTAGGTGGTCTTAACTTTTTATGTCCTAACTGAGTCCCATGTGCAGTACGCACATGCACTTTAATCTGTGGCTTAGATGTAGTTTTGGTGATCGTATGTTTTTATGCCCTAACTGATTCCCATGTGCAGTACGCACATGCACTTTAATCTGTGGCTTAGATGTAGTTTGGGGGCCTTTGTGGCTCAGTCAGTTAGCGCGCTAGCGTGGCGTAATGACCCAAAAGCCTCTCACCAATGCAGTCGATGTGAGTTCAAGTCCAGCTCATGCTGGCTTCCTCTCCGGCCGTAAGTGGGAAGGTCTTCCAGCAACCTACGGATGGTCGTGGGTTTCCCCCGGGCTGTGCCCGGTTTCCTCCCATCATAATGCTGGCCGCTGCCGTATAAGTGAAATATTCTTGAGTACGGCGTAAAACACCAATCAAATAAATAAATAAATAAATGGATGTAGTTTTGGTGATCCTAAGTTTTTATGCCCTGAGTCCCCATGTGCAGTACACACAGAAAGACAGAGCTAGAAATATCAACCAGTTTGACCCCTCAACCATGCAATGGCAAATTAAAACCTACATGTGTACGTGTAAGGTATGACCTAGTCATGCTACAGTGGATAACATGACAGTTACATATACATTTACATGTAAGCATGTACATGTAATGTATAGGTGTCTAGTCATTGTCAAAGGATGATGTTGAAAACACCATCCTTGGAACAATACTGGTATTAATCAACCATGTTTAAAACAGTAAAATGGAACTTACAGTACTATTTTTAGTCAACCATTTATATTTAATCCACAAATAATTAACATACATGAATACATGTTTATGTAGGTATTTTATATCTATACATATTGTGAGGGCATTATCCTGTGTCCAGTTTTATGCATATATACTGGTACGTTCGGGCAGATGTAACACATGTATACCTGTCTGTGTGAATTACGATGACATTATATATATATATAAATGACATGACTTCTAACGAAAAAACAAACCCAGTACGTACATGTATCGATATGGAATCATATTAAACTTTTCCTTTGGTGGTAATTTTTTTTTCTTTTGTTTTTGTATATTGGAATTTATTTTAATAACCTATTCTGACATAAATTTTGCAGTTCTTTATTAAGTTCCATTTAAAATCACTCTGACAGGATAAATACACATACAGTACAGTATGTACTCAATGGAATGATATATTTATTTTTCTTGTATGTTGTAGAACTAACTTTATATTATTTGTTTTCCGGAAAAATAAATTGCAAAACATTTCAGGACAGAAGGTTCTGTCCTTTTCATTTTAAGATGTTTAAAACATATTTAAACATTGTATAGCTCCTTGATATTGCAATTGTTAATGAATATTTCTGTTTACCAATAGTCTAGGTAAACTGTATTAAATTTCATCTGAAAAAGTTTATTTTAGATGTAAATAAATGTCACAAAATATTACACATGCTTAGATATGAATTTTTCGAGCTGACTATCATACGAGTATTACTTTCCGAATAAACCTCAAACATTTTCCTAAAGATGAATAAAACACTTACATTTTAGTTCCTACATTTTGTATCATTTAAATTGTAGTGTACCTGTGCCCTACATATATAAATTTACCTGTCAACACGATCAAATATAATTCCATATCTACATACAGGTTGTGAATATACGTTGTGTAAATTCTTTGACTTGTCGATTTTTCTGGATTGAATGTCATTAGATATCTATTGAATGAGATTTTGTTTGTGAACCATCGGTATTGAGCAGGTCAATTGCTTATGTTCTCACCTCACTAAACCAGGGTTTAATTCCTGCCCCTGTGGGTTGGGTGTCCTCAAATTAGGCTCGTATTTTACCAGAGACACTGTCAAGCTGTCAGAAGTTACCCAGGCACTGGGCAAGGTGAGCCAGAGATTCTTGGCCTGTGGCCAGGATCGAGTTTTGACATGTGATTAAGTACATGTACATGACCTGTTTCTGGTGTCCCATGTGAACCCTGGTTCTAACAAGCACACTTCCATGTTACTTACAGATTACATGTGTACACCATACATGTATCAGGCCTAATACATGTACATGTGTATCCCTACATGTACATGTATATCCCTACATGTACATGTATATCCCTACATGTACATGTATATCCCTACATGTACATGGGTGTTTTGGTGTTATTCAGCACATGTAACCTATTCTGCACAAGTACATGTACAATGTATGTACATTTGTACCTATACAATGCATAAAAATGTAGATGCACATGAAAATTATCGAGTATGCAGGGATAGAAAGTAGGAGTAAAGCCTGCAAGACAATCCCTAAAATTTACCAAACATTTTTACAACTCACAGCTCAGTTGGTTAGCGCGCTAGCGCAGCGTAATAACCCAGGAGTCTCTCACCAATGCGGTCGCTGTGAGTTCAAGTCCAGCTCATGCTGACTTCCTCTCCAGCCGTAAGTGGGAAGATCTGTCAGCAACCTGTGGATGGTCGTGGGTTTCCCCCGGGCTATGCCCGGTTTCCTCTTATCATAATGCTGACTGCCGTCTTATAAGTGAAATATTCTTGAGTATGCGTAAAACACCAATCAAATAAATAAATACAACTCACAGAACAAAATTTCTTCCCACTGAACTGTTGGCCGATGCACTGTGTACTTAGTTTTAAAAAGAATCTGTTTTAATTACTGACCAGGGGGGGTATTTGTGGTCACTGTAATGTTCGCACACTATGCAATAGATCACTTTGA
This sequence comes from Liolophura sinensis, assembly GCF_032854445.1. Classification (NCBI taxonomy): domain Eukaryota; kingdom Metazoa; phylum Mollusca; class Polyplacophora; order Chitonida; family Chitonidae; genus Liolophura; species Liolophura sinensis. Next base: position 12,242,626 of record NC_088307.1, read on the forward strand.
ATCATCCTTAAATTATTGCCGCGTAGCTGACATTGTTGTTGGATTAGCTTCATTGCTTGGGTCGGTCCATTAGTCAATTGCTTGGAAAACCCGAATTTAAGTAGCCTGGTCATTTTGAGTGGTCAATGTTTTTCATTTCGTTTCCACTGACTACCATATTCCTAGAGTTTCACTCCTTTCCCCATGAACTTCACGTCATGATATGTGCCTTGCATCTCGTTCCTCAGGGAAAATCCACAGGTACAGAGTAATCTGTTTTCGTAACAAGCACATCTAAAGTCTCGTAAGGGAAGCCTGGTACATTTTATAGAGACGCTATTTTCTGATGAAGCGATAATTTTATTCAATTCATATATATTCAACCGAACACTTGTCTGTGCTGCATATAAATGTGGACAGACAAGACAATTTTTTTGCCGGGCATGTCCAACAAGTCACTGGTAATTTTGAACCCTGGTATAGCAAATAAAAGAACAATCCCACACCGTATATATCAAATATATATATCGGGCGGGCATAAAAAAATGGGCCCTACTTTGACACTCAGTATCTCCAAAACCTATTTATGTCAGCTTGCAAAAATTTATACACTCAAAAGCAGTTATGTTCTTAGTATACAGACCAGATTTCAGTTTCATCCTTTAAGATTTCTGTTCATGGGACCAATATCAAAATAGAGTCAAAAACACATGTTCCGGACATTTCAAAATGATGTTCTACCTTGTTTTACTTGAAAGGGGATCAGTTCCTTGTGTGCCACAGAGAAACTGTCTTGATTCGGCAAAACTTGTGCCTATCTGGCAGAAGGGTTTCTCTGACACTAGAGCCAGACAATTTTTCCAGACGACAACTGATTGACGTGTGTCTCACAGGTGCAGCGTGCGCTGTACTCATGACACCCGACAGGTGATGCGATGTGGGTCACCGGAACGTGCGTTTTTGAGGCTATGTTTTCATTTTAACCCTGTGTACAGACTGCTAAAACTATGACCTTGAAAATTATGAAGCTTGCATCTTTGAAAAGGTTGAAGATTACGGTACATGTGTATATGCGCTGTAATTCTTCATCCTTTTCGCATGTTTGGAAGGTGTTTTTTTCCAGCATATGCTGGATTCATTATTCTGTGTAGACTCCTATAATTATGTGTTTTTGTGAAGCCCTGTAATTTGCCAGTCCAGCTAATGTAGTTTTATCTATAAAGTCAAATTAAAAATGTGAATAAATTGCACTGAAGTTGCTCTTTCTCAGTGTAAAGGAACTAGGGTTGTTGAGGAACTAGTGTCCTAACATATGAGAACATCAAGTGCGGGTAACAACACAGGCCTCATTGATCTGAGGGTCAAGTCACACATAAGACTTTAAAAGAGGAAGTTGCAGCTTCTTCACTTGGTGTTCAAAATCTGATAGTGCAACGACTGATTGGCCCGTATCAGTATAATGGCTGGCGCGGGGTGGCTTTCTTGCCTTCAGTAAGGCGTCTCAGTGAAGCAGCACTAGATAAAAGAGCGGTGGAAATCCGTCCTGCAACAAGGAGGCACATTACATGCATTGAAAGGATTCCTTTGTCGTCATATGACTGAAAAATTGTTAAGTACGACATTAAATCCCAAGCACTCACTCACTCATTGATCTGATCCTCAAAGTGTACACAGTTTTACACTCCACCCGAGTCCATTAAGCCGTCTTTAACAGGTTTAATAGCTCGGTGCTGAGATAAAAGGTTTGTATGTTAAAGTAAGATTTGTTTAAGCAGCTTCTAATAGCCAATGTGTGCGTGTCTTGTTAATGGTTTCTCTTCAGGTGCCAAATAAGTCACTCTATGTTCATCCATTGTACTTTTCCTGTGTTGACACACAACCTTTCATAAGCTTAATACATACTCAAACATAAATGCACACCTTCACTTGAAAATCTGCAGGATCTTGGCAATTTATCTATGCACATGACCCATAGACACAAAAGAGATTGTGCGTGGGAGGTCTTTCACCAACCTTCAGATGGTCATAGGTTTCCCGTGGGCTCGACCCGGTTCCCTCCCAACATAATGCTGGCTGCCATTGTATAAGTGAAATATTGCTGAGTATGGCGTATTGAAAACACCAGTCAAATAAATAAATAAATATAAAAATCGTGTGCCCGAGTTATGTAAGGAAAGCAAAACCAGTGACAAATTCCCCTGGGGGTACACGTATATGTAAAGGTGAAATGAACCTTTTGACTGTTAATCCTTTCCAACCAAGTCCAACCAAGAAAGTATGCATTTAACATTTAAGATAGACGCAGTCAAAAATTGCTTTGTATACCTGTAAATGTAAGAACAAAATCTATAAAATCCCGTAAAAATGAAAATAGATTTTAAAATTCCAACAGAGTTTTTTCCATGTTAAATACATTTCCAAACAAACCTCAGGAGACCTTTGTAAGATCATTGATCAAAATCATGCAAAATGTGTAACATTAACTAACATTGTCATTGGTAATATATCTGATCATTTATGGTTTCGAGCTCAAGTTTTGCATGTAAAGCACACTATAAATGTATTGAGGCGGATGTTCCATTGTGGATATACTCTGTGGGTGTATCAGTCACGGTAAATCAGAAAATTCACAACCTGCAATGTACATACTCTAATTCCTCAACCTTTTCATATTTGAAACAGCAAATTGGGCAAGTTATGAATCTCTTTAATTTGATTTAGGAGACAAAACTGTACTGTTTGGATTGACAAATTTCAGGGCTTCATGAAAAGTATAATTTCATCAGTATACACAGTAATGCCCTCAGAATTTGCTTGAATAAACACCTTGTAAACATGCGAAAAGGTTGAAGAATTACGGTAGTGTCCAGTTGATTAGAATCAGTGCTAAAGGATAAAATTGGCCAATCAGATAAATAAATAAATAAATAATATATGCAGTACATGTATGACTCAAAAAGTACTGCATATATTATTTATTTATTTATTTATTTGATTGGCCAATTTTATGCCTTACTCAAGAATATTTCACTTATGCGACAGTGGCCAGCTTTATGGTGGGAGGAAACCGGGCAGAGCCAGGGGGAAACTCGTCCGCAGGTGGCTGCATATATTAAGCTCAGGATTTGCATACATGTACACGTACATGTATAGAACTTTAACATGAGGGAGCTGTTCCATTGTAGATTTATGCCCTGCATTTGTGTTAATTTCTATAAATTGCAAATGTCATGACCTTCACAATTTTATTAAAAGGTTTACTTGTATTACATGTACATAATGCATAGAGCTGAAAATTTAGCTGTGTTTCATACATGTACATGTACCTTGTGAGCTCGTTGATGATGTTGACCCGTAACCTTGTTACCAAATTTATGTTTGCTGTCTGATTTTAATGCAGATACATGTGTGTCCGATAAAACTGTTACAAATATTCTCATTGTGATTTTACTGATTATTGCTCATTAATTTCTTTAACAATGCTTTATCATTAATGCTGTTTATATTCCAGCCATTATGGATGTAGTTTTGTCTCTAAAATCAGTCATGTGGCATATATATCAATAATGATAAATGTGGATGCATGGTGTCCCCACTCACACTCCTTGGTATATGACTGAAAATATTGCTAGTTGATGTTTACATGTTGATTCCTTGGATTGAAACTGGTAAGATCATCTCTGTGTTTACATATATGCATGTTATGTGGGACGTGGAGGTTCCTTTGCCTAAGCAACTTTGACTGTACAGTTTTTTTAAAAATTGCAGAACTTGCTTGAACAAATATTGTATAACATAGAACAGATAGCTTTTACCACTTTCTCCAAAGGGATTTTTTTTTTTTTTGGAAATTGTCAGGCAACTAATTGTATTTTCAAGCTTGCAAATTTTCGCAACATGTATTACATTAAACTGTTACTACACATACAGTTTTTTAAAAAAGAAAATTGGTGTGTGTTGATGCTGTGATAAATAGACATGAGAACCTGCAACTGACATGGCTTTGCATGTTTTGATAGTATACACTGTTACATGTACCTGGTAAGGGCCTAGATTCACTCACTGACAGTAACTCTATACTCTATGTGTTCATTGTCTGTCCTAAGGTTAACTTGGCATTCTTCCTAATGACAGGTGCACTGGCCAAATTGAAGGAGAAGATAAGACAGCAACGTCTGGCTACAGCTGCAGCATCGGCTAAAGGGGAGAAAGGTGGGTTTATACCAATGCATGAGACCACTTTGGTGGAGTAATGATTAGAGCATCTGCCTCGAAGTCGGGAGACGTTCGATTAAAGTACCGTTTCAAAAGTCTTTGGTCGGGTCATACCAAAGACTTTTAAACAGTACTTGTTGCTGCATGGTGTGGCGCTCAGCAGTGAGAGGTTAGTCTAACTTTAGAGCAAGGAAACAGGACTGGTTGGCCCGGTGTCAGTATATAATGTGACTGGGTGGGGTGTCATGTCTGGTGTCTTCTGCATGATGCTTGAGTGGCCTCAGCTTTGTGGTGTCATGGACTATCTCAGCCACAAGAAAACACAATGCATGTACACACACTTGATGACTCCTCGTCACCATATGATTGAAAAAATTATTAAGTGTTGTTGTCATATTTACACTTGCCTTGAACTGTAAGTGTAAAAGCTACATGCGAGAACATAAATCAAATGTACATGTACCTGTTAGCATGGCGTGGGCAGGCAGTTTTACCGGTGAAGCCTAAATATGTTTCTCATGTACACATGTATTTCTTTCTAAACTCAGTGGACCTACCATTCATGAAGGGATCTGTCCTAGGTCACTTTGATGTGGAACATATGCATGTGGAACATACACTGTAGATGTTCTTGTGGCCTGTAACAATAGTCAAAGTTCACCAAGGAGGGTTTATGTTTAATTTGA